>NW_026596095.1:15652697-15666926 GCF_907164565.1 Psammomys obesus | reverse complement strand
TTTTTTTTTTTTTTCTGAATCCCTGTGAGACAGAGAAAAAAACATTCCCCAGACCAGAAGAATAAAATAACTCTGACTACCAGTTCTCCAGGGTGCCTGGATGGTGTATGGTAGGATGGGAGAAGAGGCCCAACAGCACGAGGGCTACACAAAAGCCAAGTCCTTTCTTGTCTCTCGTAAAGATATACAGCATCTCTGTCAACTGAACCCAAAAGGTACAATGGCAGAAGACAGGGCCCATTAAGTTTCGGCTTTAGAAAATGGTTCAATTTATGACCAGAAGCAGCCATCAAAGTTGGAATCAGGCAGCTCCCTCACGCTAGGGATGACTTGGGACTAAGAATCAGGCTGCTGCCCACCCATTGCCAGACACTCAGGGCATCTCCACCTATACACAACCCACCAAGCTATGTATCTCACAAATGAAAACACCAGTAATGTTTCATACTTAAAGACAGCACTGGGAACTAAATTCAAAGTTCTCTTTGAGGAATTCCACAGCCATTTTAATGTCTGAATATTATAAGTTTTCTTTACCTTAAGAAAGGGTTTGGCAATATCTATCGAATGGAGATATCTCACTAAAGTAGTTCTGTTCTGTTATATTATATTTTGGTTTGGAGGGATATAACCCCAAGAGTATTATCCCAGAAATCCTTAAGACAATATAGATAACAATACAGATAATATAGATAATATAGAAGAAGATATATGTATTTGATAAAATCAGCACAACAAGATACCACTTCTTAAACTTGGCAATGAATGTATTTTGTAAGACTTATAAATAGAAATGAATCAATTGGGCTGAAAGTACTTCCTCCACTCTGCTAAACTGTTTTCACTTACCAAAAGACAGGCACTAAAAAAAACAAAACAAAACAAACAAACAAAAAAAACAACAAATAAACGAACAAAACAGTGACTCTAGTGACTCTAGCCAAAACTTATAACCACTAATCTATACTTACAACCACTGTCCCAGTTGGGGAAATGAAGTGGGTTTTTATTCTATTTTCAGAAAAGATAAATCTGACACTTTAGGATTGGTGATATTTAGGTTTCTCACATAAAGTAGTTAGTGTTTCCATAATGTGAATATTCCAAATATCAATTATACTGTGGTTATGATTAATGCAGCAGCTATCAAGCCATTTCAACTAACTCCCAAGAAACATGAGGCTTTCTACTTGCCTCTCTTCTGGCTATACTCACTCCCTTGATGAGCTCACAGAGTTACTTGGCTTTCAACATCGTCTATAAGCAATGATTCTAAATTTCTATCTGGAGTGTAGACAGCAGCTCTGGACTGCAGACTCATAAATCTACATGCCTATTTGACATCTCCATCTAAATGCATAATACTATTTCACACTTATCTCTCTCCAACTGAAGCTCTGATTCTCCCTCCTGAATCTTCTCCTCCCACCATCTTCCCCTTCTCAGTAAGTAAGAGATTTGTCCTCTCAGTTGCTCAGGCCAAAAATCTGGAAGTTATCTTCTTGTCTCTTTCTTTCACATCCGACATGAAGTCTGTCTGCAGAGCTGGCCAATTGTGTCCCACACTGCCAGAATGAAGTCACACGGTCTTCACCACAGCTGGGCTGCCGCAAGGCAGCATTATCTCTCACCTGGATTACTCAGTAGCCCTCTGACTGACCTCCTGCCTCTGCCCTTGCTCCCTGTAATCTCTCAGGAGGGCACACAATGCTGGAATGATTAAGTTGAACAAGGGATTAAGTAAAGCTTGTCCTCCGAATGTTTCAAAATCTCCAGATTGAACTCTGCTTCAACAAACTAAAAGTCAACTTTACAAGGTACTACACAACCTACCCACTGTGTGCCCTGCCTCCCCTACCTTGTCACCCTTTCAGTTAGCCAGAGTTCTTGAGTAAGAGAATCAACAAAATGCATACACAATTACAGGAAAGGATTTATTCTACTGACTTTACAGTCAGTAAAGAGCTCTGTCATCTTGCAATAGCTATCCATGAGCTAGAAAGCCAGGAAGAAGCCTGGACACTCAGGAGGAGAAGAACCAAAGTGTGCATCCCAAAGTTAAGGGCCTGGAAGAACCCCCAAGAAAAGCTTCCTTGCCCCCCCCAAAAAACCTATGTTCAAAGACTGAAGACTCTGAAGTCTGATGTCTACAAACAACTGCTTCAGCAGCAGCGAATTAACACTAGTTGAAAAACAGATGCCTGTGTTTGTGTTCAAAATTCTGTTTTCCATGTGCCTAGACCCTCAAGATAGAGCAAGTGGTAGAGACCATAGTCAGAGCAGAACCTCTCAACCCAGGTCACTGACCCATCAGCCAGTCTCTGGAAACACGCCACAGGCATGTGTGACACCAGGTTCCTCAGTGTGTCGCAATTCTGTCAAGTTGACAGACAAGCTTAACCATCACAAGCTTTTGTCAACCTGGTACCTAAATGCATCTCCTTAAACCATACTTAATCTCTAAACAAACAGAACAAAGAGGTCATAATTCTGCATAAAAAGTCTTGGGTACAACCAAAGAATGGTAATTGTGTCCCATGAATAGGAGACAAAAAATCTTAATGAAGCTTACTCTTCTGGTATCACATAACATCAATATTATTATGAAAACTCACACTTAAAAACAGATACAAAGTCCATCAGTCATGTGTTATGCCATGAGGGACTAAGGAAACAAAAATAAAGATACTCACCAAATACATGTACATACATGTAAAAGCATACTCAAAAAACGTAGGGAGGACTCACTATTATTATACTCCATGATTCAGACCCTAATTGATCTTCACTCTGTCTCCTTACTGTTCTTCAAGCAGCAGAGACAGCCTCCTGGCAGGCCATTCCCTCCCTGTTAACAGGTGGCTTCCTGGGTCCTGATAGTCTTGATCCCATTGTCCCCACAAAGCCTCTACAGAGAGCAAAGGTCTACCTCCTATTCCCTCCCCCTCGAAATACCCATTCTGCTTTACTGCATTTTTTTTCCTATTGCCTTTTTAAGAGCAGACAGAATAAACAGGTTGGTTTTTTAATGACCTGCACTAGAATAAAATCTTCCTGAGTACAATAAGTATATCCATTCTGTTCACTATTACATAGACAGCTTCCAAAAAGCTGACAGGCGACACTCAAAAATAAAATAAGAACACAAACAAAATAATGGAAATTATGAATGTGAAGAACTGGGAAACTATTTGCTCAGATTCTTGAGTACTTAGCCACTGTCCTAAAACAAGGAAAATACAGTGTTTTTTATTATTCTTAGAAACAAACCTCTCTCTCTCTCATGTCCGTGTCTGTGTGCATGTGTGTGCATGTGTGTGTGTGTCTGTGTGTGTGTAGGCATGTATGCAGGCACATGTTTGTGTGGGTGCATATATTTGTGCTGTTGTGCATGTATATATGAAAGCAAACTGTCAACCTTGGAGGCGGTGCTCCAGGACCTGTCCTCCTTGGTTTTTGAGAAGGGTCTTTCATTGGCCCCAGGGAGCCACTTCACTCCCAGTCCTAGGCTTTCAAGCATGTGTCATAACTCCCATATGACATAATGGGTTCTGGAGCTTGAACTTGGGTCCGCATGCTCACAGTTTCCAACTGAAGTATCTCCTTGCCCCCTTAGAAACAAAATTTAAGAAGAATATGTATTACACAGTTAACTGTCTAAAAAAATATTTCATTCTGATTTTACACATCACTGCTGCAAACAATCTCTAATGTTATAACTCTTCGGAAAGAAGCTTGTTACTGAGTATCTTAATATTTTCTTCTACACCAGAGAGTTTCATTAGAGAGGATGATAAAATGACTATTTAAAGCCAGATGGGCAAACATCAGTAGGCTTATTCCTGTTCCACCCCCCTCCCCTAGAAAGAATTATTCCTAAAGAGCGGGATGGCTACAAGACAGAAATCTGAATGAGAAACCAAAGCTAGGGTTGTAGATGAATAAAATACAGTACACCCAGTTAAATAAACATAATAATAAAAATAATAGTTTAGGAAAAATATTACAAATGTCAACAAAATCTGGTAATGTTAAGTAAGAACAATTTTCTTTCTATCACTAAATTATTGGGGAGGGGACTGAAAGAATACTATTAGGAGAAAAGTGAAAGTTATGTGAAATTCAGATTTTGGCACCAGACCACAGCCAGACACATCTAATAGTATGTGGTCTGTGGGCATTTGACTTTATACTAGTATGGCCAACTAGTAAACCAAAGGAAATCCAGCCACAAATAAATACCTACTTTCTGGTTCTTAAAATGGCAACCGTGGTTGTAGAATATTTACTGCTTGTTCCTTTCCTGACTGAAGGTGGAACCCGGATAAGATTTCACCGCCAGGTACTCCCTGGTCACAGTACCCCTGCCGGTACTTCACTGATATGCTGGAAAGGAAGGGGGAAGCAATCTGAGAGGAGAGAGTGTGACAGGTGCAGACCTCACAGAACTCTCCTTTCTCTACCCACGGTAGCCTGAATTGAAAGCTTAAATGGAGATCACATTAAAACAAGGTGCCCATGAGGGTTAGAGTAGGATTGAATGGTTGGTTTTAAAGACATAAAGGGGTCAAAAAGGGTCCTTTACACACACACACACACGAGACAAAATTAAAAACATGAATTCAAGCAAAGACATCATGACATAAATTCAGGAAGAGATGGACATACAGAGTTGGACCAAGCACCCATGTGGTTGCCTTCATTGGAATTATATAAACCCACTAACAGAGACAAACAATATTATATTAAAATATATAGGCCTGGGCATGTGGTGCCGTTGGGGGGAAAGAACAAAAGACAGAGCCCTATTTATACACCTAGAGAATTCACAGCTATAAAAAGCCACCACATCTTTTTACCCATCACCCGGTCAGACATTTTGCAGCTCAGGTTTCTTTGTTAAAAAGTATCAGGCTCAGAGCTGTAGAGGTGGCTCAACAGTTCAAAGCACCTGTTACGTTTCCAGAGAACCGAGGTTCCATTCCCAGCACCCACACAATGGCTCCCAACTATCTGCAACTCCAGTTTTAAGGGATCTAATACCCTAACTGGTGCCCACATGCACCAACTGAGCATGTGGTGCTTAGATAGGCGTGCGGGCAAAACAATAGACACATGAAGTAAATTCGAAAAATAAATACATGAACGGTATTTGCCTCTTATTCTTAAGGCCTAGAAAGGCACAAAGTGGATAAACAGAGTAGAAAGACTCTAAGCTTTTCACACGGCTGTATGTGTGGTCCAGCTTTACCCCAGGTAGACAGTAGCTCAACATGCAATGTCATGAGTAAGCTTCACCAAATACAGTGACATGAGACACACTGCTCTCCTCTCCTGCCAGGCAATCCAGCCCTGAAAAGTGATAGTGATGCTAGCACAGACATAACCTAAAGGCTTGTCTTAAATATATTCAAAAGTAAACTGTTTTTAACCTTCAGTGAGTAGCAGTTTGGAATCAAATACTTAAGACACACCACTCCTGCTCTGTGTGGCTGTGTTGGGACTGTGTAGCATTCTTTCATGTAACTTTCCATGAATAAAATCTCCCCAAAGCCTAGAAGTCCATGTTAATATTAGCCATGCCAACAATAAAACTAACAAGGCCTGTAATTAAGCCCCAGGGTGGCACTAAAAACAGTGCTTTTTAAATCCAGTTGTTTGCCGTGATATGTTGATGCATTTCCGGGCTTATTCTCAGAGCTGGCCAAGATTGTCCTCAGTTTGCTCATTTATTTATTATTGGTGTAGGAAACTCACGGGATAGGAGCCACTGACTAATGTGATACATCATCAAGATGGAAAGCTGCCGAATTTCAGTCAAGCAAATATTGAGGTCCTGCTTTCTGCCAAGCGCAATTCTGGGGATCAAAACAAGTAACAATAATGTTGCCCCTTTAGGAGCTTATAGTACATAAGCCATGACAGACAAACAAAGAAACATCAGGGTATTATGGCTAAATACAACAGTGGGTGAGAATGCTCTGTGTGAGAGCCAACAGGATCATAAGATGTGATTTAGAAACAGCTCTGTGTGAAAGATAATGTGTTGGTCTTTTCTCAAATGCCCTTGACACTGCTATCCAGTACCATCAGCCATGCTGGGGGTCTCCTTCTATCTATGAAGAAGACAGCCTAGAGTCTCTCTTGAAGGAGTTTATAGCCATGCACTGAGGGATGGACACATTAGCCCAAATCTGTTGATGCCCTTGCCCTACCTTCCTCAGACCAGGGCAGCCGTATTCAAAGCATTGTATACAGTCATGTTGTTTTATAGTAGATACTTCAAGGATACATGTTTAGCCCAAAATTTTCTGCTTTAGAGAAAAAGTCATATGCATTTTTGTTTGACGTATTCCTGAAGAAATGCAAACAAATGTCTACCTGTCCCGGATAGAAACCAACCACAGACCAAAATAAAAATACCACCAAAGTCCAACTTGGTGACCAGTGAGTTTGCTGTGCTAACTTAAAGGAATATGGGTGAGCAGTTAATTACAGGAACAGAAATGACTCAAAGACAGCTACATGACTAAAAGCCTACTCCAACATGGGTGATCACCCATGAAAGCTGAAAACTTGGAGCATACTGTACAGGTTGCAGGCAGCTCAACAGGGTGGAGAGTGTCCTTTTTCAGGCAGCTTAGAATGTCTGAGTCTTTTCTAGGCAGCTTAGCTTTGCCTCCCTGTTTTCTAGACAGCTCAGCTGGGTCTGTCTCTTTCAGGTGGCTTGGCTAGTCTGTGAGTATCTCTCAATGGTGGTTCAGGCTTCTAAAGGCTGGAGTGAGGGAGGCTCTGACTCTGGTCAGTTTACCCTCTGACCCTCTAAGCTGTTTCTTACCTGAGCTTCATGGGCTTCCTCTTAAAATGAAGTGTTTCATCTCCCTTTAGGACATCCTGTTGTTTTACCTCCCTTTTAACATTCTGTATCTTTTTTCCAGGGGAAGACTAGGTGACCCGTGGCCAGTCCTGCTACTTTCCTTCCCCGTGGGTTTTTCTTGCGACTGGGACTCCCAGTCTCTGGTGTTTTTTGTGCCCACCGTTCAGCCTGGGAAGGTGATCTGGGCACACAGGCGTGTGGCTCTGGTCCGGCTACTTAGTGCCTGCTTGACCCAGGATCTCTTCTGGGTTCTGGCTGGGTGGCCTGAGCATGGACCCGACTGGTTCCCACACCGTGGGGGTTTCCTCTCATCTGGAAAACATGATCACTGTTGTTTTAGGGCCCAGAGTTCAGTCTCTTGGTTGCTGTATGGAAAATGTTGTCCTGCTCCTCAGATGCAGTGTTCTCCTGGCGCCGCCATCTTGCCCCCCCCCCACATTCTGCATCTTAATGAGCATTCATCCAAGATGGAGGTTTATCTCAGAGGAAACAACTATATAATTAACATAGGCACAGTACAGTAGGAGGCCATGGTTTTACAAAAAAGTAACACCTGGTAAAGAGCCAGCTGCTTCAGAAGCAGACATCTCATACAAACTGACCCAGGAGAACTCTTGTCAGAATCCAAAATTCCAAACTGAGAGAGACACTCAGAGCCTTCATGGTGCATCACATTATTGATAACACCCCATGAAGAAAAACATCAAACTACTGTCATCAAAGACCCGTAGTTACTCTGGCTTCTGTTCTTACCTCTGCTGCCTGCTGGACACCATCTCCAGCATAAAAACCTTTTGTATCCTTCCATGCATTCACAAACCAAGAAAGCCTCATATGGATCATCTGACCTCAGAGTCCTCTAACTATTTCAATCTAACTGTAGCTCCTCAATCAATTATTATTTCACACAATGCACAGAATACCCTCATCAGAAACTTCAGTCTAAAGCACCAGTATGTATTAAAGGTAAGAAATTTGCCTTAAGCATAGAAAAAAGTGTTTTGAAGAATGTGTGGTTTAAATACCCAAAGCTAGGGAACTGAGGGAATAACTCATAGTCAATAGCTAGAGCACAAAGCTCATTTTGTTATTTATACTCCAGCGAGGCAATTTTTAGAGGTTAATGAAAATAGAATGAAGAGATGGCTTAGCAGTTATCACTGCCTGCTCTTCCGGAGGACCCAGAATTAATTCCCAGCACCAACATAACAGAACACAATGGTCTGTAACTTCAAGCTCTGGCACCCTTACACAGACATACATGCAGACAAAACACCAATGCACAAAAATAAATATTTTTTTCTTAAAAAAATAGAATGAAGAGAAGTCATTCTACTAATGAAATAAAGTGGATATTTGGAGAATTACATTACAAATAATCCTGAAGTTTCATCACATACCTGTATAGATCTCAAGACCTTAGCGCTACCATTCTCCTAACCAAATTTACAGACCCAGGAAATGAGAGAACTGAGTTTGAAGCCAAATCTGGTTACTTCCAAAATTCCCTTTTGTAATCTAACATATATATCTACTAATGCATCCTTTCATTCTTTGATTCAAATCAATAGTTATTGACTTGACTCAATCTCCAAAATTCAACCCCACCCAAAAAGACTATGGGAACTATCTGTTGATGGTTTTGGTTGTTTTAACTATAAGATAAATTGTCATACAGTGGATAGAGGCCAGGGATGTAGCTAAATATCCCACAATGCACAGAATACCCTCAAAACAAACTTCAATCTAAAGCACCAATATGTATTAAAGGTGAGAAATTTGCCTTAAGCAAAGAAAACAGACGTGTTTTGAAGAATGTATAGTTTAAATACCCAAAGCTAGGAAACTGAAGAAACACTCATATACAAAACACAGAAATTGGAGTAGTATGCAACCATTAATCAAAACCAGATCATTTTTTAAATATATTTTAATTTTTGAGACATTCATACATGAGGATTGTACCCACTTCAGAACCACCCCCCATAAGCAGATCCCTTGGTAGAAAAGATATTTATAATGCATCATAATTATTATACAGAGTATGGTCCTGTTTTGTAAATTAAATATATACAGACTTATATGCGTGCACAAAGAAACCTGGAATACTATACACCAGTAAGTTGGTTACTCCCCCATTCTGAGGGAGAGAAAAAGCGACTTTCATTTCCTACTTTGCTCTTGGGGTGTTGTTATAAAGAAAGAAAATCTCAACTGTGCAATTTTTCCAATAAAGACTCAGGAGCCAGATGCTGGGGTGAAAGCCTATTTGCTCAGAGAGGCAGAAAAAGCACCCAGCTGACCTTCCTACACAGCTGGTGTCCCAGAGGAAAAAGCCTAAAGCCAAATGCCCTTTCTTCTTCTCCATGTTGTCTTAAATACCATTCTCCCAATGTCCCTCCTTTCTGTTTAATCCCTGTCACTTGGTTGCTTGCTCTGCCTCTTGATCTAAGGTTAACTTGGTTTAATCATGTTTTCAGAAAGCTTCTGGATTAAAGGCATGTGCTAGGGCTGAGCTACACCACAACTACCTGTTTACAATAAATAGAAAGTCCTTGGATTAAACGTGTGTGCTAGGGCTATACCACTCCATAACTAGAAACAGGTTTTTTTATTTATTTAATTTTGTTTTATGTGCATTAGTGTGAAGGTGTCAGATCCCGCGGAATTGGTGTTACAGACAGTTGTGAGCTGCTATGTAGGTGCTGAGAAATGAACCCAGGTCTTTTGGAAGAGCAGACAGTGCTCTTAACCACTGAACCATCTCTCCAGCCCTAGAAACAGGTTTTTACAGTTCAGTCTCGGGGTACACAATAGGATCAAATATCCTGCAACACTGAGGCAGGATCAAAATCAAAGCTTTTGACTTTAATTTTTTTTTAAGTGAGGCTGACTATCCTCAGCCAGTTCATGCTGTCTCCCACTTACTGAATGTCTTTTATCAGCCTAAACACCCAAAGAAAAGAAGTCCTGTTTCACTAAAATAAAATCAGGAAGTTTATGAAGATTTTGTTTCATGTTTGGAAAGGCGAAATGCATTGACTCAAGGCCTTGAGTCTCTCCAGAGCCTCCTTAGCTGAACTCTAATTTCTAATTCTTTCAATGACACCCACACCAGCTTTCCTGCTGGAGTCAGTTCTTAAGATCTCTGTACTTCTAAGCAGAGTCAGGTAACAGAAACATTCAGTATTCTAACTATGACCAGTGACATAGAAGAACTGTTGGCGTATGATCTGGTGCTTTGTGTTTGTTAATTGCTTGCCCACGGACATTCTTACTGTTTATGAGCAAACTGTCATGTACCCCAAATATTCTGTTCAACCTTGCTTAAGAAATTCTGATTGACTGATTAAAAGGTCTAAACCTGGGCAGGGCAAAATAAGGTAGATATGACCAAAGTTTGAGGGCTTTGGGAAAGAAGAATCATGGGGAGGAGAGAGACAGTAAGAGAAGAGGAAGGAGGGCACATGATAGGTTAGCAAGAAGAAGGAACCATATGGGCCAGAAGAAAGGACTCCGAGAGTGGTGTGGAAAGAAACATCAAGATGAAAAATATAAGCAAGTATTTTATAAGATTATGGATGGAAGGTAGCCCAAATAGGAATGATTAAGACAGATGAAATGGAAAGTAGCTTGGGAGGTAATATATGCCATGTCCCATAGGCAATTATAAAATCTAACAATTATTTGTATTTTATTTGATTGTGATAGCAGGTAAATTTTATCGCCATAATGATTATAGGACTAATAATAAACATATTTAGTCCAACACCTTACAAAGAACTTTAGAATATGGGTTTTTTTATGTATTTTTGTGTTGAGGTCTCACTATATGGCGCTAGCTGTCCTGGAATTCACTATGTTGACAACCAAAATCCTTCCACAGTCCCAAACACAGCATGTCCATATAGGTCAACAGTAATAGGCGACTTTCTAGTACCAATTTCTGTCCTAGCTTGGGTTTTATCACTGTGATAAACACATGACTAGGAAGGGAAGGGTTTCTGCTCATAGTTTACAGACCATGAAAGGAAGTCAGAACAGGAAATCAAGGCAGGAACTTGGAAGCAGGAAATGAAGTAGAGACCATAAGTGCTGTTTATTAGCTTTATATAATATAAGGACACCATCCATAGAGGGCTGAGCCCTTCCATATCAATCACTAATCAAGAAAACCTTCTACTGGCTTCCCTGTAGGCCAATCTAACATAGGCGTTTTCTCAACTGAGGTGTTTTCTCATCTCTTCTCAGATGACTAGCTTGTGTCAAGCTATGTCAAAACTAACCAGCACAGAAGGCCATGGAGGGGCATATGATCGTAATTCACTGTATACAAGTAAACAAACAAACAAACTGTCAAGATATTATAAACAAACTGAAAAGATATTATAAAAGGGCACGTGTGTGCATGTTTATGTAAGAAGGCATTGCCTGCGTGCTGAAATGTATATGTGTACATTTAATTTACTTCAAATAAGTTGAAGAGGATATACTTTGAGTAACTTGAAACTGAAGCTGATATATAAGAGATGTTCCATGATTACCCTGTGTGACAAATGGGTGACAAGTGAATAAATACCTCAGTAAGCAACACTTAAATAAACTTTAAAAGTTTTACCTTATCTTTCTTTTTGATAAACTTACACACTTACATCAACATTTCTTCCTGGAAACTGATACCAATTTGGTCATGTCAATGAATACATTAAAAGCTTGAATAGGTACTGCATTTTTTTTTTTATGAAGGCGCCAATGTGTCCCACAGGTTTATTTCCAGGTCAGAATAATTTGGAATTGTTTCTTAGGCCATAGACATGGTGGTTCACACACATAAGTCCAGCACGAAAGAGGCTGAGGCTGAGGGACTGAGAGTTTGAGGTTCAATTATATGCATGAGCACACATGCACAAACACACACATGCGCACATGCAGGCATGTCATGATAGATCTGTCTGCAAATACTTCACTTGAATTATAGTAATCAAGAGTTCTACAAGACCTTGTGAAATTGTCAGTTTTAGTTCTACTGAAAGCAGGACTATTCTGCAACAGAGGTGATATGTTTTATTTTTTTAAATGATGCAAATGTCTTATTCTTAATTTAAAGACCAAAGCTACTGTCTATTCCAACATCTTTCACATGTAACAAAATGGCACAAGCTGCACTTGTTTCTCTGAGTGACAAGTTCTATGATTAAAGCCAATTATTTCCTTCGGCAACTACAATTTTCATCCCACTATGACGGGAAATTTCATCCACAGGAAACAATAAGCACCTTCTCGTTTCAAATGATAAGAGTTTTCACGCACAGGATGACTTTTCAGAGCAGTTGTCATTAGTGAAAAGTATGCAAGTGCCCAGAAATTGCAGCTGTTCAATCAATTTCAAATGACACGGCCTTTAGCTATCCAGCCAGCAGAGAAACAGCAGTGAAACAGTTTCAAAATCCAAAAATGTTGACAAGAAAAATTGCAAGAAGGAAATTCACTTCAATGTAAATATTAGGAAGATAGAGTAAGGTTTTCATTTCAAAACAAGCAAAGAAACAATGAATTGAGAGCACAGGAAACATTAATATTCTCTATGCTCCTAGATCACTCTGAGGAGTTTATACTTAAATTCTTTTATGCTTTACTTATACTTACCAGAAGGAATTAATCCAGTTGGAAAATTGGCCTATACCGAAATGCCCATTCTATACATACTAAAAACATTTCTAATTCTCTAAGAATCAAAATTGCTAAGTTTTGGAAATATTTGTTATGTAAATTAATTTTACTACTATTAAGAAGGTTCTTTTGGAGGGCTGGAGGTATAGTGGAGGAGTACTTAACACATGTAAGGCCATAGCTTTGATCTCCAGCTCTATGATTAGATAGATAGATAGATAGATAGATAGATAGATAGATAGATAGATAGATAGGTTCTTTTGGAGCTAGTAGATAAATATGGCTTTGTATTAATATCAGAAGCTTTAACTAAAGAGTTTTTTGATAGCTGAGTTGCTACCTTGGAAAATAATTATGGATCTGTGATAAATTTTCATAGAGAATGATTTTTAGATATCAACATACTTTTGGGTGGAAAGAATAAATTCATGTATTCCATCGGACCATAGAACAACTTACATAGTGTATAGTGAACATTTACAACCTACATAGTGTATGGAGAACTGTAGAATAGAAGCGTGTAAAAGGTTCAAAAGAAAGAAATTATACAAAAAAAAGAAAGAAATTATAAATGTTCAAGGAAGTAGCAACTTAATCATTATAAATTTATATATAAATTTTTTATTTCCATAAGTATGTACAGTTTTAACATGTCAATAAAAGATAAACTCTTAACAATTTATTTGTACTATTTTCTCTAATCATTATGTAGTATCCTGGCCAGGAAGTTCTATTAGGACTGAGAGGTTCCTTTCTAGTTCTGACCTGTGATGAATCCCTACATTTCACCAAAAATCAACATTAAGTGGTGATATGAAGTTTAAAATTATTCAAGACATTAGACCTTTGTTGAATAATCAGTTATTTTTCCATCGTTATCAATGTCTGTTTTAATGTGCTATCCATCAAAAATACACTTTGTATTTTTTTTATATGTGAAGATCTATTTTATTCTATTCATCCATCTTTGCAGGTATGAACT
This sequence comes from Psammomys obesus, assembly GCF_907164565.1. Taxonomy (NCBI): domain Eukaryota; kingdom Metazoa; phylum Chordata; class Mammalia; order Rodentia; family Muridae; genus Psammomys; species Psammomys obesus. Next base: position 15,653,397 of record NW_026596095.1, on the reverse strand, counting down.
TAAAGCTAGTATGGACATGGACAAGTATGTCATCTTTAATGAAGTAACAGTGTTGGATCACCAGAAAAACATTTTTGTGTGTGACACACTTTTAAAATACCAACTTTGAGCAAGGACTTCATCTAAGTCACAATCCAGAGGCAAGAGCACCTGCCAGTGATAGAGTGAGACTCTATGTGGGCATGCCTCACTGAAACTCTGGAAAGTGATTCATGAGAAATCAAGAATTCTGTGGGCTGTGAAGTACATGCAAAACAGCATCTATTTTCACTGTTCTTAAAACAGAAAATCTCTATGCCTGGGCAAGCCCAGGAAGTTGTCATTAAGCCACAGTCCTTGGTGATAACCGACATGTTTCTCAGTTAAGGAGGTATCATATTTATTTTATTATTATTTTTTGGGGGGGGGAAAGTCCTTTTATTTTATTATTTTTTTTTCAGGGAGCATATCACAACAATTTTTTTTTCTTTTTAGTTACATTTTGTTAACTTTGTGTCCCAGCTGTATCCCGCTCCCTCATTCCCTCCCCAACCCCACACTCCCTCCCTGGTCTCCTCCCTGCCCCTTTCCAAGTCCACTGATAGGGGAGGACCTCCTCCCCTTTCATCTGACCCTGTTTTATCAGGTATCTTCAGGGCTGGCTGCAAAGTGCTCCTCTGTGGCCTAACAGACTGCTCCTCCCCGGGGGGGGGGGGGGGGG
>NW_026596095.1:15615037-15652597 GCF_907164565.1 Psammomys obesus | reverse complement strand
GTGTTTCAAAGCAGACACTAAGACTCATAACCAAACCCTCGGCAGAGTGCAGGGAATCATATGAAAGAAGGGAAGTTAGTATGATATGGAAAGGATAGGAGCTCTACAAGGACCAAACATATCTGGGCACAGGGTCTTTTCTGAGACTGACACTCAACCAAGGACCATCTATGGATATAACCTAGAACTTCTGCTTGGATGTGGCCCGTGGTAGCTCAGTAACCAAGTAGTTTTCCAAAGTAAGGGGAACACGGACTATTTCTAACAGGTATCATATTTATAAGCACACTTCTCAGCTGTGAATGTTATCTAGCTTCTGCTAAGGGTCAACTTGGAGATTAAGCCTTTCCCTTCAAGGAGAAAGATGTCACATGTCACAAAGGTCATGACCACTAGCGCTTCCTTCCTCAAGAGCTCTGAAGCAGTGCCAGCCAATTAAAGAATTGCTTGTTTTAATTTTCACACTTTATTAAAATACATTTGGGGGCAGGCATTTATCTAACAGCCATCTGCTGAGTGCTTGAACAATTCAAAACAACAGAAATTCTTCAAAATTTCTATGATGGTTTATTTCTAAACTCCGCAACATGTCTTTGAGAAGAGAGCAGTAGATGTCTTTAGATTTTCTTCACACTTTAGACTGGATGTGTACAGTATGGTTTGTCAAACTTGTCGTCTCACTGTGATCACCTGGAAACTTGAAGATCTACTATACAGGACCCATGAGACTATAAACTAATTGGTCCTGAACGGTCAGGAGCTGGGAATTTTTACCAGATCCTCAATTGTTCTTACAGTGTGACGACATTTGAGAACCACCAGTGTACGAGACTATTGATCACCACATCACTCGGCAGACATAAATCCTTGCAGAGTCCTCTCGGTATCTGGCATGGCCAAAGAGATGCTATCTGACCAGCATGACAATTGTCACCCCACTTATCCACGTACACTTACAACACTGTATGCAATCCTCAGGCATTATTATCCCATCTTACAGACAAAACAACAAAAAAACAAAACAACAACAACTGAAAGTTAGAAAGTATAGACTGTTTATCCAAAGCATCCCATGAATAAATAGAATTGTTATTTCAATTCGTCTCTTTAATAGCAAAACCCTCGTTATTTCAAATATCACCTCCTAGTACCAAAAACTAGTTTTCAGAAGTTAAATATTTCCTAGGTGACAGCATGGTTGTAAATGTACCCCTGCCTAACTCTATCTTGCAAAATCTCACTCATTCATATTGAATTTCCTTTCCTGAGAAAATTTTGATTTCATTCCATTTTTCTACTCAAAGAGACAGTTATGTCAAAAGCTCAAGAAATATCACACCATGTCATACTCTTTGCTCAAGGATGGGCTACTTAAATATCATACTGGATGCCTGCAGAGGAAAATACAATCATTGTTCAATTTGACAACTTCCAAGTTGCTTAAAAAGAAACTACTATATTATTAAAAACCTTCATAGGACTTTATTGTCATGGAGAAGAAACTACAGAGTATAGGTAGACAAAATTTGCTGGGTTTTCTTGCGCTCTGAGCCACTGTTGGCGATCTCTCTCTTCTCACTGTGTCCCTCCTCTTCTGATGCCTGCCTGTATCATGCAAGGTCTGTGCTTCCTTTTTGAAGACCTATGCCTTGTTTAAAGTGTGAAAAGCTGAAATAACATTTTATGAGCCAAACCGTAGGAAGAGATAGAACACCAGGTCTTCGTCTTTCATCTCTGCTTCTCTTTGGCTGTTAATTTCTTGATCTCACATGGTAGAGTTATTCACCACTTAGCTGGAGAAGAGCCATTGACAAGCCCATAGCCACCTGGTCCCAGGTTCTTGACTCCAGTGGGAGTCACTTTTGTCTTACCCTCCTACTAAAGTGTGAAGAAATACAAAATCCTGACTGGTCCACTGTGGTCCCACATGACCACCCTGTGCCAATCTCTGTAGCATAAATACCCAGACTAGAACTGTCTGCCTACCACTAAAGACAAAATGCTAATTCTCTATAATGATCAGCCCCACCAGACCCATGTGTTTGGATTGAAGAAGGGACAGAGACATGGATACCAGACGAAAGAATGCAATACATACTAAAATAGCAAACATCAAGTATTCTAACACTGTGCAAAAGTCCCCAGTGGTAAAAACATAATTTTAATTCAAAAAGTATTAGGCAGGGCCTGATGTTGTGTATTTCTATCAGGTTCCTAAATAGTGTCACAGAGAGCACTTCTTGTGTAGACAAGTGCTGTCTTTCTTTCTATATTTTGCACATAATTATCTAATGTGGTAGATGCTCTAAGGCTTGGGGTCCCCGCAGGGATGAAATGCAATCTCACATGCTTCTCTGAGTGCGGTGCCTCCTCGGGGCCAGCTGTACTCCCGTCACAACACTGAAATAGAAGAGGTGTTGTGTGTCGGGATTGAGACATATTGGCAGACCTCTGATAAAAAACACTTTTACCATTTCATGTCACCTTTCACTCCGAAGTGCCCCAGAGGCTGTACACATTCAGCACCAGAGAAAGATGATAGAAGTGGCCAACGCTGAGGGAGAAGGAGGTGGCAAGAGATGGGGGCGGAGGAACACATGAGCCGAGGACAGCGAGACGTTTCTTTGTTAAAGGCAACACACACCAAATACTGAAGGAAGGGAAGGGTGGGAGGCTAAATTCATTGTAATGCTCATAAGGGAAGTGCCTGGGTTAAAATTCATAATCATTTTCATATTACTACCCTACCCCATAGAAGGTCCTTATGGGCGCAGAGAGAGAAATAAAGGAAAATCAGAAAGAATTAATGAGGTAAATTAATTAAATTTATGGGGTAAATCTGTGGAGGTCTGTCTAGCAACTTCAGCTCATGCAAAGCATGTTAGGTTTTCCCTTCAATGATGGCATCTTAGACCTTAAAAGGCAACTTTCTATAATTTATTATTTGTATTTGCCAGCACGATGACAAATAGCTTTTTGTTTCTACTTTTCAGGCTAACTATTATACAGTGTAAGTATCTGGGTTAATTTAATGTACCTGATGTTAGCATGGGATGTCTCTCTATGTCCTCACTGGGAAAAGTAACCACAGAGCAGAGTTTCAGAAATTGAGATTTGGTTGGTTGGTTGGTTGGTTGGCTGGCTGGTTAGTTTTTGTTTTGTTTTGTTTATTTTGTTTTGCTTAGTATTTGATGTACAGATTTTAGTATGTTTATCCTATATTATATGTCTAGTATCCATCTATAAGTGAGTATAAACTATGTGTGTCTTTCTGCTTCTGGGATACCTCACTCAGGATGATCTTTTCTAGTTTCTACCATTTGCCTGCAAATTTCATGATTTCCTTCTTTTTAATTACTGAGTAGTATTCCATTGTGTAAATGTACCATAATTTCTTTATCCATTCCTCTACTGAGGGACATATGGGTTGTTTCCAGATTCTGGCTATTATGAATAAAACTACTACAAACATGGTTGAGCAAATGTCTTTGCTGTATACTTGAGCATATTTTGGATATATGCCTAGGAGTGGCATACCTGGAGACAAGGTCTTATTATGTAGCTCTTAGCTATCCTGGAACTCACTATGTAGACCAGGCTGGCCTTGAATTCACAGATATCTACCCATCTCTGCTTTTCAAATACTGTGATTAAGGAATGTGTCAGTACACCTGAGTGAGAAAGGGAGACTTTTTTTTTTTTTTGTAAGTCTGAATTGTTTCCTGTGCTATAGCTGAGATAGGAACTGAGAAATTTTGGATCATACTTGGCGTGTAGAACCCCAACAATGAAGGGCTGTATGGATGAACGGCAGTGTAGTCTCTGGAGTCTACTGAGTCCCAACAAAAAATACCAGCTTGCCCAACATGGGGCTCGAACCTACGATCCTGAAATTAAGAGTCTCATAGTCTACCAACTGCACTAGCCAGGTGATCTCAAGAAATAGAGATTTTTTTTTAATGGTGTGTTTGCCTTAAGGAGAAATTCACTTTTAACAGTGCTATTTCTCATTTGTTATTAAGGACCCACGGGGGGCTTCCCTGACTGGGTAGGAACGTCACTGCAATTCTTCGATCTACTGGGACCATAGCTGGTTAATAAATGGAGACCTGCAGTCCCCACAAGATCCCTTCTAAGGGAATGATAAACACAGACACCTGACAGGAAGGACAGAGCGGATCAAAAGGGAAAGGAGAGAAATTCATCTGCTATTTCATATTTCATGCTGGTTCAAATGAACTGTGTCTCTTATGTTGCTTCCATGCCTTCCACCATTGTTTCAGCTCCCACAAAGTCCTGGCCAAAGCCCTATTTTTATAAATCCTGGAAAGTGGCTGATGCATTTGGTTATCTCTTAGGATTCTGTCGGTTCCACAGCCAGGGACGGTGCTGCTGGGCTCACTCCAGAGGAAGGTGGTGGTGAGGTGAGGACTTCAGATAAGGATTTACACTCAACAGCCAGCTCCAGGAAGATTGCAGAGAGAAGGTGGGCAGGGAGAAGAGCACTTGAGAAATCAGTCAAGAAAACCAGTCAAACATGTGACTGTGATGCTTATCTGGATTGCTCTGCACTTGACAATAATGCAAAATTAAAACTGCACACATACTTTCTAAACAATTATACCAGCCTGGAGGGAGAAAGGCCCCAGTTAAATGAAATCGTTTTAGACAATCTATCATTTTTGTTGGATTTATCACTTGGCTTATTTGCTGAGAGGCCATCTTCTTCTCAAAAGATTTAAACTGATGTCAACCACATCCATATACTTGAACACTTACTCCATCTAGGTACAGAGAACTGGAGATTGGTGGTAATCAAGATATCAGCTCTGCCTCTTGGATCTTACAGCCTAACAGTATTGAGATGGTTCACCTCTATTGTAGACTTGACTGGATTTAGGATCTCCATGGAAACAGACCTCAGGGAGAATCTAGGAGAGGATTTTAATAGGAACTTAACTGAGAAAAGAAGAGACACTCGGAATGTAGGAAGCACCGTTCTGCAGAGGGAGGGCTCTGAACTGAATTTAAAAGGGAAGGGAAGCTGAGTACCAGCACACATTGAGGTTACAATGAGATAGTTGCCTCCTGCTCTTGCCGCCATGATTTTCCTGCAGTGATGGACTGTACCCACAATTAGGATGCTTTTGGTAGATATCAGGTCACCGGAATGAGAAAGGTAACTAATACAATTATGGTCCACCTTAGCAGCAATAAAACAATTGTCCAAAAATGGACTTTTGAAACTAGATAAGTCTTCAAAGACCCCAAGGCATGGGAAGGCGTAAAATCATCTGCCATGCGGCAGGTACATGCTGCTTATACATACTCACTTATTAAAAGGAAAGGCTATGCTTAGCATAGGAGGTGTCTAGTCACCTTTAAATCCTACAACATTCTATGGTCTATGAGGCTATAGCATAAAAAAATGCTCACCTGCTGATAACAAAACATTCCCAGAGTTCAGATGGAGAGTGTCAGGGCAATTCCACTTGATGGCATGGCCACCCACTAAGTTGTCTCTAAGGCATAGAACACAATTGCCTGATCCTTAAAGGAAATAAACAAGCAAATAAACACAATTCAGCTCTAACATAGCACCTGCATTATTTTCTCTTCTTTTACTGTGGTAAGACCTCATGACCACAGTAACTTAGAAAAGAAAATGTTTAACTTGTGACTTGCTGTTTTAGAGGGTAAGAGTCCATGGCTATCATGGCAGTGAACATGGCAATCGGCAGAGAGCATGGTGCTATAGCAGTAGCTGAGAGATAACATTCTGAAATGAGGAAAGGAGAGCTAACTGGATGATACACGTTTTTGAAACCTCAGAGCATACATCATCCAACAAGGCCACACATCTTAATCCTTCCCAAACAGTTCCACCAACTGATGACCAAGTTGTGAATCTATGAATGCCATTCTCATTTAAACCCTCCAAGCCCCCATTTTTAGATTAACCAGGAATTCACTTCAGAACCTGGCACACATTGGGGTACAGAATTAAACTCAAGTTCAGTACCTGTGGAATGGAATTGTCACCTTCAGCTGAGATGAATAGAGAAGATCCGTGTAGAAGTTAAAGGCTCAAGAATGCCATGAAGGATCTCAAGTTGTGTAAAGACAAAAGGCAATAGCTCTCTAATTGGACTAAAGGCTTTTTAAACAAGAGGAAAACAATGCTTGGACTGGAAAACTTGCTAGCTACTCAATGCTACAGAAATCATGGTTATTGGAGGAGAATACACAACCATTAACTTATTAAACCAAACTGGTATAATCCCTAACAACAACCTATAAACATTTGTCCTTACACCTATGACACATCAAAGAAACTTCTCTTTGAAGCAGACAGAGACCATTACAGAAATCTACAACCAATCAAAATGCAGAGTTGTGGAACCCAGTTCCAATGGATACATATACAAAACACTGCAGAAGATGGTGCAGAAAGATTGTAAGAGCCAGAGGATCAGGGAGTCTGTTGTGAGATTGTGTCTCCTAGTAACATCAAATGAATGATACATCCATGAAGTCTCACCAACATGACTGCCTAAATGTGAGCTGAGCATGGACACACCAATGAACATGTCAAACAGCAGAGTGAAAAGCCCATGAGTCATCGAATATGCACAGTCAGCCTTGAAAGCATACATGCAAGTAACATTATATGGACTCAACAGGTTATACTTAGAGATATATGTGCATATACAAATATATATATATATATATATACATATACATATATGCATTCAATAACAATTAGTGAAAAAAACAGGCCATGAATTTAAAGGAGAGCAGGGAAGGAGATGGGGGGAATTTGAGAGAGAAAATGGAAGGGAGAAACACTGTAATTAAATTACAATCACAAAAACAAACAAAAGAGAATTGGCAAAATAATTCTAATAGTGTCTTATTTGGGTCAGTTTTTCATTTGCAAATAAGAATAAAAACAAATTTGTAGGCTTGCCATTACAACCAAAGGTGATTGGTCTAAAGTGTCTGTGATGTATCATACATTGCCTATGATGTGGTGAGTACACAGTAAATATTACTCTCAGCTGGGCAGAGGTGGTGCAAGCCTTTGGTCCCAGCACTCAGAAAGCAGAGGCAGATGGAACTCTAAGTTCAAGGCCAGCCTGGTCTACAGAGCAAGTTCCAGGACAGCCAGAGCTAAAACAGAGAAACCCTATTTTGAAACAAACAAACAAACAAACAAACAAACAAATATATATAACTCTCTATGATAGCTGAAAGAAGATTTAGGGATTTGGAGCAGACAAATGCAGACCGAAAGGGATAACTGATTGCACAAACAGCCCACTGAGCATGGGAAGTACCTAGAGGACAGATTCTTTGGAATAACAAAATACAAAGTAATAAATTACATAAGAAATCATTCAAAGGTTTGGAGTAAGAGTGCAAGTAATGTAAAATCATAATTAATTGTGTTTCATGCTTACCAATTTTAAGACAGTATTTCTAAAGCAGCTTTAGATTATATTGTTGTTCAACTATCATGAATTCAAGTTGGCAAGGTATGCACTGAGCATACTTTGCATACATAGGCACTGTGGTATATATGCTCCTTTTGCTTTAATCATTAGCAAAAACAAAATCTTTGAATCGTGTACAATTGATATAAGAGGGAAAATGAAACTCAGAGACGTTAAGAGCTACATATATGAAAATGAAGCGCTGTGGAATGCTAAGGCCTTCCTCACACTTCATGGTGTGGATCTAGATTGTTCTATTCTAGGGTCACCACACTCTGACCTTTGACCCTTCACTGGCTGCTGTCCTCTCCAAATAAAGCATCTTGAGTTAAGGGTTAAGCATTAGGCACTAGGTTCTAGACAATCACTTGATGAGTGAGTAAAGAATGATTATCTGGCTCCCTGAAAGCTGGGTAGAGTTGAGCCTAGAAGTTATACATGGAGTTTTTGTTTTCATCTTTGCACTAGATAGTATAGTTAGAACAGGTATCAGATTTTTCCTGGCCTGATTAATAATGTGTCACAGCCTTAAACTATAAGCTAAGCAAGCATTTAAATTCATGTGCCTTGTGTTTGCACATCTGAAAAAAAAATTTGCTTCTTAAAAATCAATTTGCATTTTTCTGGACAAAATGAGCTTCAACTATCTAATTTTTAAATGATCTTTTCCATTAAAATGAAAACAAATATTACTTAAATTTAGACTATAGTTAGAGTTCCATGCAGTCTATCTGACCCAGATTCATCTTGGACCCCTTCAAGAGAAGGTTGATGTACAAAACAAAGGCAGAAACATGGAACAAAATTAATAACTGAGTCAAAATGACAGTCAATAAGGCTAGAAAGAATACAAACACTTCAGGTGGTTTCAGATGGTTTTTATCTGGCTGACTGCTGTTGATTGTCTGGCCTCAAAGTAGCATACCAAGAACAGAATGTATTATCATTTGGCTGATATGTGGAAACTGATGCTATCTATTACACACTACTGCAGATAATCCTAAATGACTTGCCATTTAAAAGACGAAAGCCCATAAGACAATTTAATTTTTTCTTATACAGGAGATTTACTTCCCAATTGCCCTTTTCTTTGGTTCAGCACACACAATAGGAGGCTTAAGATAGATCCTAATGGTAAGAAGTAGATTTTTAAAAGTAAATAAAATACCTAGCCTAGGACAATACAATTGTCAGGAATAATTCAAATAGACAACTATTCAATGTCAGAAGGGGGATTGTATGGTTGCCACAAGATTTGATTTCTGCATCTTCTATATTTTGTACAACATGAACAATCCTCTGAGCCACTTATGAGGTCTGTCTGCCGATGGTTCTGAGCCCCATCACCACTCTTGACCTCACCTGGATACGCAAGTAAACCTCTAAAGGAGGAGCTGGTGGAGTACAGACTTCCCTTACCAGTAAGGACCCTCCTCTCCTCCCACCTCCTAACGTCAACAAAACATGAGCAAGGTTACGTTTCTACTTTATCCAGGTATCTATGGACCTGCCTCAGCTACCACATGCTCTACAGAAGTTTTACTGTGTAAGTAAAATCATGCGATGCCAACAGCAAACCTGGGGAAAGGTTCATCTACCTCTGTGACATACATACAGCTGTGAGGCACGCACATGCGTGTATATTTATACATGTATAAATATAAGAGCACACAGTGAGCCATGAAGTTTAAAAAAGAAATACAGAAACTGAACAGAGTGCAAAAGATACTGAGGCACCATATCAACCTATACCATCTCTCTTCCTTAATCCAAGCTTATGTGTGCGCTCTCTAGGTCTGTCTCTGTCTCTCTCTCCTCGCCGTGTGTGATGTGTGTGTGTGTGTGTGTGTGTGTGTGTGTGTGTGCGCTCGTGAGCATGTGTGACTGTAAATTAAGCCCTGGACAGACTAAGCCGGCATGTTACCGCTAGGCTTCATCATCCCCAGCTTCCCAAGGTATTTTAGGGGAAAAAACAATTTTATTTCAAATTATGGGATAAATTAAAATATTACTACTTTCAAATAAATTTTAATTTATAAATGCATAGCATGAATACCTAATGGAGAGGACATGAGGAAGTTACTCAGACCATGTAGTGAAAATTTAAAATCTCACTAGCACCTGTTTATCAGGCCTGTCTGAGCAGGACTCATGGCCAAGTGTTAACTCCCTTCATCCTCGGGACAGCCAGATTCAGTAAGCCTTTGCAGGGTCCCATTTTACAGATGGGAAAAGTAAACTAAAGCACGAAGGAATGAAGCAAAGTGCCCAAGTCACAAATGTTCTGAGAACAGTAAAAGCCTAGAAAACAGGATTCTAGAACCATCTGGCCAGCATTAGCCCCTCAGCTGCCTCACTGAAGTTAAACACAAAATTTATAATTATAATTTACTACATGTGTAAGTATGTTAAGTACTCAAATTGCATAAGTATTTTAAGGTTTTAATACTTTTTAGGCCCTAACCTGCAGCATGCTTCAGACTGAGAATTATGATGGATCGAACTTACATAATAGCATCTAATTTTTTTTTTTTTCTTCCTAATAACGACTTGCGTTCCTTTTACACAGCCATCTTCCCCCTACCCTCACGTAGCCCATGTGAACGTACACACCAACCACAGCTCTTCCTCACGGATTGGTTGAAAGATGATCTTAGTGCATCTGCCGCAGTGATTGGTTCAGGAACACAGGCAAGTCAATCATCGTGTGGCCCTACCCTGGTACAGAGGATTAGCGCGGGGATGGACATGTGATATGTCTTAGACACCTGGAATACAAAGAAAGGTCAAACAGAACTCCTGGGAAATAATTTTTCTCACTTTTAATTTAAGAATAAAGCCACCAGGAAAAGAGTTTTCACTTTCTCTGAAAGTCATGAAATGGAAGCATGGGGCTTAGAGGGACTACAGTCACTCTGCATCTAAAGCAAGCCAGAGGGGAAGATGGACCCAACGCGCCGAGGAGCCTCCAGCTGAACAAACAGAAAACCTGCGGAAGCCCCTGGATTAAGCCTCGCTGAAGCTGACCCCGCTGAATGTTCAAGCGTGGATGCCCACGCTGTTTGCTGTCTAAGCTAGTTTTGCTTTTTCTGTTGCTTGCAGTCCTGTGCACGCTATCTAAAATCAGACAGCCTCCAGTGAGTTTACCCTGCTCAGTCCTTTCCACAGACTTCCACCTGTACAGCGCTGGGCCTCTTGGTCGCCATGCCACATTCTTTATTCATGTTGAGAGCGACATCAATAAACTTTCCCTGGGGAACCTGTGCCTGTCAGTCTGCATTTTCACTTCTGGAAATGTTATTTACTGCCTTTTCAAGCTATTTCTCACGACAGGTACCCCCCGGCTTTCTTGCTTTCTTGCTTTCCAATACCACGCTGTTATACAGTTTTGTGGGAGGAGGTTTCCACGTGGCCATAAGACAGGATTCAGTCTTTTATTCCGTAGGCTCTTGTGACAAGGACTGTGGGATCATGTGGAAAATCGCTAAAGGATGAAACAAAGATGGTCTTTTTAAACACTAACGACGTGAAGGCCTCACAGCAAAAGGAGGGGTACAAGAAGGGTTCTGCTCACAGCCTAGTGTGCAAGAGGCCCTGGGTGCAATCCCCAGCGCCACACACAGAAAAAGGTATCCAACTCGTCCATGATTGACTAAACATATTCCAGACACACCAAGGAATATTATACAGGGTTTTTTTTTTCCAGTGCAAATCTCTACTATGAAGATAATTTAGCTATTTATTATATTGGGAAAAATACAAAACGTTTAGCATAGTATTTATGAATTATTTTCAATAGCCACAAACCAAAAGAAACAACCTTTCTCTTTCATCTGAAATAAATAAAGAAATTTGAAATCGCCATTTTGAACTTTTCAAAAGAAATTTTGAAAGCACAATAATAATTGTTGTGGGGAAAAGAGATATTTTTCCTTTTTTTCTATTGCTGTGGTGGGCACAAATTACTTTATAATGAGAACTTTAATGCTGCAGCATAGGAATACTGTAAATTATTTCTATTAACTTAATGTCTAAATTGCCATGTTTACTTGAAACCTACACAGACAAGGAAGTTGACAAGAGGCCCCTTAGGGTTTCACTGCTCAAAGATTTCAATATCCACTTTCCCAAAGGTTTCCTGAGCCAAAGGAGACGTCTGGTATCCAAAATAAAACCTCACACTCCATAAAATTTAAATACTGTCCCTTGGGTGCCGAGAAACAAAAGACCACTGGTCAGGTCTTCTGGGTCACTTGGCAATCTTTCAGTCTTTTCCAAAGCCATAAAACCATACAAGAAACCATACAGCTGGGGAAGGGGAAAAGAAAAAAAGAAAAATCAGAATTGTGAATCATTCTGCCTTTCTATGCAAGAGGAAGAAAAAAAAAAGGCAAGAAATTAGGTAGCACCAGGTTCAAATCTAGGTACATTTCTCTAAAATCAAACACAAATGAAGAGGAGGCAAGAAGAAAGCAAGTTGTGATCAGAAGGAAACTGAAAGACAGATGCCAGAAATGTGTACATACAAGGACAAACAGTACGCCAGACTGTGGGTACACATCAAAGGGTTAATAGGAAGGAACAGGGAACAGAATGAGAAAGGATATCCCCAGCGGAGTCATGTCAAGCTAGGGATGGAAGCCCCAGCCCCCAGCAAGACCATAGGACGGAAGGTGCATGACAAATGCACACCATCAAGATAAATCATCGTTTCTAGATCTTCTGCAGGAGCAAATTTTCCAGAGATTTAGATTTGGTAAACAGACCACGCTGGATCACAGTGAGGAACTTATAGGGGATTTGAGATGTCAAACACACAGAAGCCAAGGTTTGCCTGTAATGCTGAAAATAACACCATGCGTGGCCTTTTGGTGTGGAGTTTATTTCAAATAACTGCAGGTCCTAGATGACTTCCTGGGAAAGCAAAGACAGCACATTAGTGTTGTTTTTTTCTTTAGCGCTTAGATATAACAACAACAATCTGTTCGTGATTTCCACGGTCGAGTTCATTTTTGCTCAGGCTTGAAAACTACGTGTTGTGTCTTTTACACATGCATAGTGGATTATTCCTGGTGTTCACGGTTGGTATTTGAAAACAGCTTTATTATGCTACCAAAAAAGGTTGACAGAATGAAATTTTAAAAAGCAGCAAATTTGAAAATAGTTTACATTTTCTGACTTTAAAAGTTAAGATTCTTTAAATACGAAATTTCCCTGGAGGTCGATTATGCTGCTTTATTAATTTCCAGACCCAGACAGAAGGTAAGCAAAGTTGATGAAAGATCTGCCTAGATCCAGGATCCCCCATTTATGGGCTTCTGACTTCTTTGCTACATCATTGGTCTGAAACACCTCCCTATGTTTGAGAGACAGAGAACAGTGCCTACCCAGGTGATGGTGCGAAGAACTACATTAAAAAAAAAAAAAAATACTTACACTCCGCAGGGAGTCACTCCCACATGATGGGGAATGCACCAACAGGAAGGTGAGGTGGCTGATCACAATGCATCCATGGTCAGGAAGCAGGGATTAGACAGCAAAAGGGACTAGGCTACAAAGTCTCAAAGCCCTGATCCCATTCAGCAACTTCCTCCAATGCGGCAGCATCTCTTAAAGGTTGCACAACCTTCACAGACAGCACCACCACCATGTTCAAACACATGAGCCCACGGCTGCCATTCCACAACCAAACTCTGCCATCAATACGTTCTACTATGCTCATATGGCTATCTTACAGATCTTTATTTCCCTCAACTTCACACGCAAAAACATGCAACACAGACACACACACATGACTTTAGCCTCATGAAAATAAATAAATGAATCTCACTAGTCTTCATTTATAAAACAAATACACCTGCACATACTTAGTATCTATTAAGTGTAGTTTTTGATGAGTGAAAGATCCTTGGCAAATAAGCAAGGATAAAGGGATTAGAAACCTGGTGTGGAGAGATACCTACGTGGCATTATTTTCCCTTCCAGAGGACGTGGGTTTGATTCCCAGCACTGACATGGTGGGGCACACCTGTTTGTGACTCAGGTTCCAGGAGATCTGATGCCTTCTGTGGACTGTGCATACATACAGTGCACACACATTCAGGCATTCAGGACAGCCATACACATAAGGTAAAAATAAAAATTTTAAAAAATTAAAGAAGTTTAGAAAATCTGTATGTCATGCTACACCACAAACTGTCTACCAATCAGAGGCATCCTGCAACTACTGATACCTTAAACTCACTCCAGAGTTTTCAAGGGTTTCAAAAAAAAAAAAAATCCTGACAATAAAGAAGTGAACTTGATGTTGATGAGCTTGGCATATGTCTAGAGCTCTTTGAAGTCATCAGCTGAGGAAAGCAATTTCAATTCCATGAGCTCACGCAACCTTTGGTGAACACTATCCTCCTTTGCTGAGCCTGGCTGTTTCAGATGGTGCTCACTTAGAATTCAGATCTAGGAGGAGAGCAGTGGAAAGAGAAGATCAGAACTGTAGTGAGAATTTCAACTGAGAGACAGGCAATGGCCTCTGGTGGGTCCTGTGCCAGACCGAAGAAAATGAAACAGACGGCATGCACATGATGGAGAAGGTAACACTCATCTGCCTCCTCCTGCCAAATGCACTAACAAAAGACCTTTATTCACAGCTCGCTTGCTTACCTTTAGGTTGGAGGTAGGCCGTGATCACATATGAATATGTGCATCTCTTTCCTTCATCACGGATACGAACTTCTGAAGCTGAGATAAACCAAGCATGCCAGATCCTATCACAACTTCATGATTGATTCAGCCTTTTGAAATAACGCGCTGTCTCTGGGAGCACACGCACGAAGCATCCATCAAGCGGACAGGATGATTTGTATGAAACTTCCAAACTTCCACCCCACAGCATCTGATTGTTTTTCCTTTTGGCAGAAGCGTCGAACACCTGTTGGAGTTATTACCGTCCTGTCCTTTGGGGACTTCGGGTAGGTCAGCTCCCTCACACACTGCATTTTTCTCGGCATTCACCGGGAACGTCATAGAATTACGACTGCACAGCCAACGCCATTTAACAGGTGGCTGGGTTGGTTTCACCACTCCACTTTCCCCAGCCCAAGAGCAATACACTGGGTTTCTTTTAGTCTTTCCGTTCCTTTCTTCTCCCTTCCTTTCCTTTTCCTTATGCGAATATCCGAAAGGCAGTCGGACCTTATCAAGTTCTCTGCATAGAACAAGAGCTTTGCATGGAATAAAGGGTGCATGGGGCTTTTCATCCTCAAAGCTGATGAAAATGGCTGAGAACTGATATGACAGTATCAGCCAATTCCATAATATAGTAAGCCAGTTTAAAAAAGAAGAATCACAAGAAAACGATGTATACTAATTCGTTAAATGGATATTGTGATGATTTCCTTTTGAAATTTAGCAAAGTCTTTAATTTGTAAATATATAAACTGGCTTCCTTTCATGAAGGCAATGCTAGAAATAGCTTTGATGCTGTATATGAGAAATCTTTTTTGGGAGGGAGGCGATGGGGGGTGAGGACTGGTGAGGTCCAGGATCCTAGAGGAAAACCTATAATTGCCACTTTTCAAAAACAGAATAATTTCTAACTGCATTCTAAATATAGATATTTATACACACACATAGCGTAGTTCTCACTCCTCATCAAAGAAACTTCATTTTGCAGGAGAGACCATTACAGAAACCCACAGGTGGTCAAAATAAAAAAATTTTAAAAACTAGCCCTAGGGTGTCCTGCCCTAATTAATGCCACACAGTCATTACACCAAAAACTCATGAAGCAACATGGAACAGGGGGAAGAAAGACTGTAAGATCCAAAGGTCCAGGATGTCTGCTAAGAGACAGTGTCTTCTGTGTACGGCCAAGAAGCTACACCCATGAGGTTTCAACAATATGGTCACATAAACAAGGCTAGTACAATGATAATACTAGGCGGCATGCCCCCATGGACAGAGGAACTCTCACGAGGCCCCATCCCTAGACAAAGAGCTACAAATAAGAAATGGTGCTGAGAGGAAGAGATTCAGTCTTCTCCATGGACAAGACCCTGACGAGTTATCCAATCCCAAGCGGTCAGCTCTAAACACAAACATTTAATACTAAATGGACTCAATGGGATGGATAGATAGATAGATAGATAGATAGATAGATAGATAGATAGATATGCTCATGACCTTGATCTCTTCTTCTTGAAATATATATTTATATAGACTTTATATATATGTTTATATATTTATATTGATATATAAATAAATATAAGTATGTTTATATATAAATTTGTATTTATATTATATACTCAATATATATTTCTAGCCTTAAAGGAAGATATATTCTCAAATTCATGACCTTGATCTCTTCTCTGTCAGACAAACTTGAAATGGGAGGAACAAGGCAAGATGAAGCCACAAGCAGACAGATGTAGTTAAGGAACTCAGTGACTCCAGGTTTCCACACACACCCCATTCTAGTCACAGATTTACCACTCTCCCACCTACAAAGAACACTGAAATAACCTGTCTCCCTCCATCTGTTAAACAGCAATAGAGGGTCAGCATAATGAAAGGCAGGGAGGTTGTGAGAGTCACTCCAGACTTGTCATATGCGAGCTAAACCCTTGAAAGGGCATTTTCTAGTCTTAAAGGGTAGATACTTACAAGAGAAGCAAGAAGACAGGTGTCAAGAAAGGAAAGACTTCCCGACCAGGGAATACTGCTTATTGTTTAATTGGGTTGCTATGTGCAGACATGGCTCATTAAAAATAACAAATACATGATCATTTTAAACTGTTGTGAATGCCTCAAAAGGCAAGATGGTATTAATATCCTGAAAGAAGAATGGAGTGCTCAGCAAGAGGATGATTTCAACACCAAAAGAGACATGTGGAGATGTAAAGAAGAACATAAAAATAAAATATGATATGTGAAGAGTTTGCAGAGAAGAAAAGCAAACTTTATACAAATGCTACGGCCAGAAAGATGCCCCAGTGAGTAAAGGCATTGGCCACCAAGCCTGGCAACCTGATTTCAATTCATGGCCGCCCCATGGTGGAAGAAGTCATCTTCTGGCCTCCACATGTGCCAGGGCACATGCAAAGAGGAAGAATAAGTAAATGTAAAGAAGACAGTGGTTCCTGAAATGCTTGAAAGTGGCCAGAGAGATGGCTCAATGCTCAAGAGTACTCACTGCTCACTCAGAGGACCCAGTTCAAGTCCTGACGCTTACCCGAGGCAGCTCATCACAGTCTATACCTCCAGTTCAGGGAGTCTGACACCCTCTGGTCACCATAGGCTCCTACAGGCCTGTGGTGCACATAACCTCATGGAGGCCTCTGCGCATAAACATAACTTTTTAAACTCTTTTTCAAAATATTTAACGGTCAAAACGGCATCTCCGAAGAGCATAACGAAGAAGCTGAGAAACCTTCTCATGGTTCCAAGGAAACTGTTTTCCAACCTAGATCTCTAAAGCCAGCCAGGTTGACAAAGAGTTTTAGGAGAAAAATAAAAAAAAAAAATGTTCAAAGTAACAGAGCATATTTAGTCCCCATCACCTTTTTCAAACAGCAACTAGAGATTATAATTTAAAAAAAAAAATCAAATGATGATGAGCCCTATATAAAACCAGTCCTAATATGAGAGAGAGACAAAGACTTCTGCAGAAAAACTTGGGTCCAGAAAGTAATCAGGTTAGAGAGTGAGACAAGAGGAAAGATTCTCCCTAAAGGATGCAGCCAAGAAAAAAAAAAAAATGAAGAAAGGGATACCAATGAAGGAGTGCTTTCTCAGATCCCTCCAGTGGCTTAAATAATGAAGCTAAAGGTCTTCTAATATAGTTTAAACCTTGGGCCTTTTGCTGGGGCAGTTTCCCAGCTACTTTCTAAACTTAGCCACACCACTCCCGCACTATGACCCACCACATAGCTAGCTCTTTACCTCCCTGCTCCGCTCCAGGGCTCCAGGTCTGTTCCCTCCCTCCGTGTCCTCCTTAATTCTTTCACTTCAGCTTCCCTCTACCAGCCGCACTCTCCACTAGGAAGTTCTGCCTTCAAGCTTCCTGCCCGAAATATTGGCTGTCAGTTCTTTTTTTTTTTTTTACAACAAATCAGCAACTAGGCAACCCCGATACATCTTTCAGATTGTCTTGAAGGCACGGAAGGCTGTCTGGCCTTCATGTTTTTCGGCAGGTATGGAACGACAAGCATTCACAAATATAAAGCTGGAAGTGGACCACAGAAATTACAATACCAAGATCCCGCTAGCACTTATCCCTCTGCAGGTACTGTAATCAACAATAGCAAATACAGAGACACACCTTCACACAGTGTGAAGGAAAGTCACCCCAACGGTGAAGAAAAAATGCATTTAAGTTCAAAAGACAGTTTCAGTTAATGAAAAGTTGGGAAACTAGAGGAAGCGTTTAAAAGTCAACTGTAGAGCACAGAGAAGCAATACCAACTAAGAAATATTGTAGGTAGAGGAAAAACATATTCCAACTGCAAAAAAAAAAAATACACATATTTATTTGGTTGTAACACTGAGTGCTGCTTAAACCAACTAGTGATGAGATGACTGTGTTGAGATGAAAAAATAGGCAATCTGTATTGGATACTAAATGTTAATTTTAAAAAATTATCTATAAAATACAATACATAACTAGAGCTCAGTAGAGAAAAACCAAGTAATTGGAAAGTCACATTGAATCTGAGAGGAAACCATTTAACCCACACAAAACAGGAAAGCCCAAAACTCTACATGTAACATGGTATAGCCCCCATGAGACAATTCCCGTCTATGCATACAGGACTTTCCTATGTCCAAAACAAACGCAATCGGGGAGAGTTACAATATCAGCCATTTTATTTTGCAAAATACATAAGAGATTTTAGCCTTTACTGGTACACAGGAAAGGTATGACACTTGCTGATGTATCGTTTGTTCAAAGAACTGAATGTAAAAATTAGTGAAGCCCTAACAGTTCCATTGCAAAATACACTTTACACAAGGATTTTCTTGTCTTCCCCAAAGCCAAAGTCTGCAGTAATGGCCTCACCCAGAGAATTGGGAACAGAGACAGAACCACTTACAGCCAAAGGCACTGCAGTTACTCCTACCAACACCCAAATGAAGGACCAGAAAAGAAAGACAGCTGATATTCTGTTCTTTTGGTAGTTGTTTAGGGTCCAAGAATATGGGGGAGGGGGTGATTCTGTATAATAAATCTCTAAGATGTAATGCTTACAAAGAGCAATATGGAAAGCTCCCATCGCAACTTCAGAGACATTTAATTCCAAGTTATCACTCAAAGAGGGTTTGGAGTCACTGTTAGCATCCTCACCTGTCAATATTATGCTAAAATTCTTGCAATGGAGAACAACCCATGTGAACAGTCTGTGTATATAGCAGGCTCCTGATACTTAACTTTGTTACATCTATCTCCACACAGCTTAAAGTTAGGAATATCCTGGTATAGATCGCTTCCAATAAACACGTTTCACAGGTAAAGAATGATAATGAAGAATATAGACCACTACATAGCTTATGGCTACATAATTGCCAGGATGTACGGCTCTCCCTCATTCCTGGGGTCATTGCCCACTGGTCCTCGGAAACAAGGGAGCAGAAGTGATGAACTGGGGATTCAGTGGACCATGAGAATGAATAGAAATAACCTTCTGGGGCCAGCTTCCAGGAGGCAGATCACAGTTATTAGGGATGAACAAGGATTATATAGAACTTTGGGGATGAGGTAAGGAGATCCAGGGTGGGGCAAAGGTCATTGGCTGAAGGGCTAAGGTACTGAGATGCCTCAGTTGCATGGGGAGGCATGCCAGGAATACCAGAGGCTTGTGAGTGGGTTCTTATCATCGGAGAAAGGGAGCTGGACCTATAATTTCCCGAAGGGCCATGTGACATTTCTCATGTAGAGGCTGTGGGATTCGAGGCTCCCCAAGGCAGAGAAGAGGCCTCACCAACAAAAGGAGTCCTCCATTTTGCAGTGAGCTCAGTGCTTTCTGGTAATAGCGGACTGTGACCTTAGCAGCAGGGTTTTCCGACAGGATGTAATTAGGTAAGGCTAAAGCCTTTATTTCCAGAAAGCAGTATCGGCTGCTGCCATTCACAAATATTCTAGCAAGCCCTTTCTAAGCGTGTGGTTTAGCAGCTGAGGTGGCTTGAATAAGAATGGCCCCATGGGTTCATAAAGTTCAGTGTTTGATTGCCAGGGAGTGGCACCATTAGGTGGTGCCTTGTTGGAGAAGGATGTAACTGGGGGTGGGCTTTCAGGTTTCAAAAGCCCAAGCCAGGCCCAGTGGCTCTCTCTCTCTCTCTCTCTCTTCCTGCTGTTTGCAGACCCAGATGCAGAACTCTGAGCTCCTCTCTAGCACCATGACTGCCTGGGTGCTGCCATGCTTCCTGCCATGCTGATAATGGAGTAAACCTCAGAAAGAGTAAGCTACCCCAGCTAAATGCTTTCTTTTATGAAAGTTGCCGTGGTCATGGTGTCTCTTCACAGCAACAGACAGTAACTAAGACAGCCTAAGAACCTAAAGTTACTTTGGGTCCATGTATTGAGAGCAGGAAGAAGTGCACAAACATTTAATTGCAAAGCAAAATCACTCAGTGCTCTTTTCCATGTAGCGTCAGGACATCAAGGTTCGAAATACCATTCTCTCTTACCACCTGGACTCTGAGTGACTAAAGTGTACAAATCTTTCCAGCAACCCCACAACTAACCTGGAATGTGGAGAAGCTATAAAAATTTCCTCTGATTCACAAATGTGTTTGTTGCTAGCCTGATCTAACCAATCAAAGTAATCTGTTCTAACCTAGGGACAACTCATTGTTTGGCCAGCAACCCATCAGCTTCTCTTTCTCTCTCTCTCTCTCTAAAATAAGTAGTTATTTGGCAAAAGGCACTCAAATGAAAGATGGTGTGGGCATTTACATACTGATGGCTACACACAGAAAACAAAGCTGGAAAAAACAGTAAGATCAACTCTATGTGTGTCTGTCCTGGGAAGGGGTAGAGGAAAGGCCAACCTGCTCACAGGGATAAAGAAACAAGAATAGGTGACTTCTAATGTGTGGCTACGTTGAGTTGGGCTATACTTCCGTAGTTATTTTTATTATTATTCATTTTTTTCCCTAAGAGAGGTCATTATAGTCTTGGCAAGACTTTTGGCCACTTGAGCTACTTTCAACAGATTTCTTTTTCTTGTAACAAAATCAAAGGTTATTAAAATTATGTCTCAGAATACAGCAAGGCTTACAGTACTTGGTGACATTACAGTCACCCTTTGCAGAGGAGAACAGGAGAGAGATTAAAGGGATAATTCCTTACTGTACATCCCAAAAGTTAAGCCAAACAGCCGCCAGTGACCAACTCCATCCCACAGGGAAGCCTGCTATATCACAATGACTGTCCACAGACTGTTTGATGGAATGAGACACACTGCTCCTCCCCTGAGCAAAACAAATGCTCAGATCTCTACAGTAAAAAAAAATATCTACATAAAATGTCACTGATGAAAAAATGTTTACATGCAGAGATCTGAACCCAAAGAGAATGTACACTGGCCCCGCCACAGCTCATCTGGTATGTTGGTATGTACGTACAAGTGCTGCGGGGAAAACCAGAACACCTGCATGAGCATTGGATTACTTAACCAGGCCTTTTGTGTCTTCTGTCAAGTCCCTCTGTTAGAAATCTCTCGTTCTGACATAATGACAAGAGAACCAGTTTTTCCAATGAATGTTTTTTAGTTCCACGGAGCAAGCCAGGACTCATTTGATGTGTGTCTCACCATCTCCTTTCCGGAGACAGCAATGACTGCAACCCTTCGTGCGGAAGAGGGTTCGCCCCTGCAGCTTTCACTGATTTGTGTAATGAGTGTAACCAGCAGTGAAATGAGATGTACACGCCCCTCTCCCAAGGTGGTCTTCTCTAAAAACCACGGCAAAATGATCCCTTGCAAGCCGAGCTCACACTTAAGTAAAACTCAGTGCCTCTTCTGAAGCGGAAGGTCTAATCCCGCCATCCTCATTGCTTTCCTAATTAGAGGCTCCAATCACAGCCAGTGATATCAAGAGCCCTGTGACTGTTCACTGCACCCTGTGCCCATCATTAGGCTCCTGTTTAAACCCCATGAAGAACCATCTCAAATCTGTGCTCTTGCAAGGACTGACATTTTCACTCAGGTCAGAGTTTTGATGTCTACCTCTTCTGTCTCCTTTCTCTCGGTGATACCTTTCTTTCTCATATGTGTCACCAGGAAAAGGGGCTCTGTTTTTGTTTTGTTTTGTTTTTGTTTGTTTGTTTGTTTTTTCTTCTCAATAAAAGGAAAAACTAATTCTAAAGACTAGTGTCACTTTCTGTGAATAGACTGTGGGATTAACAAAGCAACCCAGGACCTAAAGCCACCAGGGATTTTGTTTTCTCTGCTCATTCTGCTGAAAAAGATGACTGGAAACAAAGTCTACAACACAGAGTTCCATCTGTTTGGCTGGAGAGCGGGCAGAGGCAGTTGTGAGAAGAATACAGGAGTCATATTGTTTCATTCTATGAAACAAAAGTGAAACAAAAGATACAGGCAAGTATTTCTGAGGAAGCGGGGGACCCACCAAGAGGTCATCCCAGTAGACCTCAGCTGAAGACAACACTGGGGTTCCTCTGCCAAGACTTTTCCACCTCCGCATTTGAAGGAAAAACCCCAATGCCCCGCCGAATAATGCCTCTGTCCAAAGCACTGTTCCCAGAAAGAACCCAGGAAAGCTTTATTAGAAACAAAGAGAAGAACACACTGCTTTGTAATTCAATAGCAACTCCTACTTCATTTGCTTAGAATGCTTTGCAAATATAGTATTTCTAGAATACTATAGAAATACTAGAAACCATGGGGAAAAAAAATGAGAAGTGAGCCCGTCTGCCTGCAAGGCAACACCAACTGAAGGAGCCAGAGATGCTGATTGTGAAGTGACCCTCTGGCATCTGTGAGATACAGCCAGTGGCCCCCACTTCTAAAACCCCCTCAGCCTCGAGGAACGAGGTGGCCCAGCTTCCACTGGAGATGATTCAGAAAAGTGCTAAAAAAAAGGTATCCTCAGTCAGAGAGTGTGTGAAGTCACCATTCTCCAACCAGACTTGGAGATTAAGGAAGCAGGATTAGAGGCAGCATTCACATCAACAACAGCAGCAGCAGCAGCAGCAGCAGCAGCAGCAGCAGCAGGCCCAATGTCTCACTAAAAGGCAACAATGCAAAGCTAACTCAGCATCCGTACGTTCCAGGCAGCCCTCTATGTATCTAAAATAGCTTCCAAATGGAAAAACAAAAAATACTGTGAACAGGCTGAAAAGGGTAGAAACTTAGCAATTTTCTAGCATTAATAATAGAAAAATCTTTCTATCTTCATTCTCACAGGCTTCTACTCTCCTCCCTGGAAAAGCCTCTGAGCCATGTGGGGAGGGATGTCCTCATGATACCACACAGGAGAAGGAGATCAGCACCAACCCTCTCAGAGAAAGCGCTGATCTCCTTCCATCCTTCTGTTTCTGAACAGTTTTATAGAGAAAGCCTCTCCCTGAGAACCAGACCCTAGCTAAACCAGCCAGTGTCAGTTAAGGTCACATTCATCCAATGGGATATTTTTGAGAGATGAATGGCCATCTGACTCATTCTATTTCAAGGTCATCATTGCCCAGAGATGTGCCCACTTTTGGATATAAGTGCCCGCCAAGCTTGATGTCTCACACTTGTAAGCTGAGGCAAGAGGATTGTTGAGTTCCAGGCCAGCCTGAGCTACATAGCAAAGACTCTGTCTCAAAAATATATACAAAATCGATGGGGCGCGCCTGTAATCCCAGCACTTAGGCAGAGGCAGATGGAGCTCTGTGAGTTCGAGGCCAGCCTGGTCTACAAAGTGAGTCCAGGACAGCCAAGTTACACAGAGAATCCTTGTCAAAAATGAAAAAAGAATACATACAAAATGTATGTGAGTAAGCACACACACACACACAACACATGGAGCCTGACTAACAGACAATGCAGAAGTATATAATTTAACCTTACTAGAGATACAAATTCTTAAATACAGTTTACCACTTTATATCCTTAAACAAAATGTTTTTAACAGTGGATAATGTTCTTTTGAGTAAGTTATTCCAAACATAATGGTTAGCTTACATGTAAGGAAACTGAGGCACCAAGACAGATGACATCTATCACTGCCCTTCACAGTTAAGAGTCTGCTGTTGACAATACTGAGAGACCTCAAGGCCCATCAGCGACAAATGCTAACTTAAACCCTTCATGTCCCCCCAGGTCTATGCTTGATCACAGAACCACCTTGTCATTCCCACAAAGTCATGGAGGTGGGGAAGTCTCCTAAAATGTCACAGACTTTAAAGAAAGCCTATCTTCATTCGATTGGCTCTTTATCTCAGCCCTCCCCAGCTCAGATCAGCTGTCTGCATATTTGTATGTTTTGGGGCATACTCAAGAGCATGGAACACAAAAATAAATCAGACCATAATGATTATCAGTCTGAATGTCACCAGCACACAAAAGAAACTGCCACAAGGAACAAGGGACATTAACATTCTTTCCTATCCACCTGAGGAGAGCTGGGCTCAAACTCTGCTTGTCTGACCTTCTATTGATATGGCAGCACAGAGAATTTAGCAGTTCCTCTGACATAATCTGGATGTACTAGTCCTGGGGGCTGGGGGGCGGAGGGGCAGCCCAAGGGCCTTTCATCACTTATCACCCTGCCCACAAACCCCAGGGTCTGTACAGCTCTGTTTTCCTAATCTGTCTTAAACTCTTTCTAGAACAATATGAAAAACAAATTAATGGCCGGGTAACTGGAAACAAGAAGAGCTTTGACTTTGGAAAGAACTGACACTGAATCCCAGTCCCCGACATTTATTAGGCGGTGACACTCGGCAAGTGACTTAGCCTCTGTGAGCCTAGATGCCTCGTCTGTTTAGAAGCGAGCAGGACCGCCTCCCTCTTGAAATGATTGAAAGAGAATGCAGAGTACAGAGCTAGTAATTTTAGAAAACACTGCGATTTCTAATCAGCCCTGAGTCACCAGTTAAATCATTTTGTAGCAGCGTTGTTTCAGAGCGCTAGCCTGGCTAGATTCGCCACAGGCGGATGAAGCATTCTATTGGGCCCTTTGGAGATAGTTTGGAGGTGCCAAATTTTTTTGTCGGATGTTTACTTAACAAGAATTCAAGGATGAACGAAAGACCAGATGCAATGCTAGCACTCTAATTCTCCATTGAAAGCGAGGTTACTTTCAAGGCCCCTGAAAGAAAATTTGGAGTTCAAGCTCTCCTTAATCCGAGTCTCAGAGACTTCTGCATGATTTAATGTGGTAGTCAGGCTTTGGATCCAGTTACTCTCAAAAAAAAAAGCACTTTTTTTTGAGAAATTGAAAAGTATTCTGTTAGAATCTGTGTTCCAAGACTCAGCCTGTGTGACATTGTACATGCTGCCTAAAACTGCTCAACTGTAAATTCTCACATCAGACAAGCAGTCTGAAGCAGGTTTCAGCTAAGTGCCTCCTTTTACCACTTCGTGCACTTTGTGCATTAGAGATGGCAGATGGCAGAAGAGACACATCAACAGAAAAGTTATTGTCTTTAGTGTGGAAACGAGTAATCCAGGTCAGGCTTCCAAGTTCTAAAATTCTGTTCTTACACACAGGCATTCTATCATAGGCTTCTTTTCCTCTTTTTCTCATCCCTGTATCAACACAAAAGTTTCCCTAAATTAAGCATTGTAATTGTTAGTGAAGAAGCAAGCAAATGAATGCATAAACATTTTTAAAGTCCAAACACCATCATCCAACAGTCAGAAAGCTGTCCTGGCTTTGGTACCTTGTACAATTTTATTCCAGCTCTTGGATACCCAGCAACAATAATAGGCAACTAGAAACATCTCTGTGGTGATCTCCTGAGAGGACTCTGAGACCAGCAGCAGTGGAGATTGATCACCAGATGGAAAAATGTTAAAATTTATTCTAGAAAGGAAAGTAAAAGCCATATTCTAGGCTTCCACTTAAAATAAAAAAAAGGTAGTGGAATAATAAGCAAAATGCCAAGAAAATTAATTCAATATGCATAGAAGATAGAATTCCAGTTGAACGGCAGACTTCAGAAGTCCATATCGTCACATGGGAGGGAATCCACCGTAAGGGTCCAAGAACTTCTGTTTTAGTTTTACACTTACTTTGGATGAAGCCACAAACTTTGCAAACCATATGACGAATACTTTCTGCTGGATATTTTTAATCTGATCTAATTGTTCTCGACAGTTCCTTATACCACGTTATGCATTATGCTCATTAAAGATGGGCCGTGGGTAGAGGAAACTATTCCACTGGGAATAAAACAGAAAAAAGGAGGGGGGGAGGTCTTTAAAACTTAAATAAGCTATTCCATGACAAACTGTGTTGTTCTGTGTATGAAAAAGACAAGCAAGGCTAGCAGGAATCTCACTGTAGTTTGGTGTTGAAAGAGTGAGCTCCTGTTACCTTTAAAATAATTCAACTGACTTCCACACCCTCTGTGCCATTTAGTTGTTAGACGATGCTAAATCAGAGGCCAAATTTTGCTTAAGTGGTGTTTCATTGAAGCTTCATGTAAGCTAGCTCATTGTAAGACATTGTAAGATGTCTGAATATGTTTATACTGCCAGATTTTTACCTTTCCCACTTCTGTTCCACCTCGAAAGGGAATACTGGCAGGTCCCCCAGGGCATTCCATCTTGCCAGATCAAAGCCACTGCTTATACTTACTGGAGATCTTCAGGAACATGTACAGAATAACCTACATGTCCGCTGAGCCCTAGGAATTAGAGGCCCCAGGTTACATTAACTTCCTGCTAGTTGTTACAGGAACATCAGAGATCAGTAATGCATATAAAATTGGCCAACTGCTTGGAATTCTGAAATGCATTTGCTAGTCTGTCAAATATTCTCTTTCAGACCATCCAGCATATGCTGGCAAATGCCATAGGCACATCTTGATATTAACCCCTATAGTGTCTCCTATTAAAATGGCTGGGATATCAAGGCAGAAATATGCTAAAGAAGAGATCACTAGATTAGCCTACTTCACTAGATTTAAAGATATTAGCATCAGGAAGAAAAATATTCAGTATAAATTTAAACATCAATAAAAGAAAGGCAGAAAGAAAATAATGAGAATGAGTGTGTCATTCAAATACATTCATTGAAAATATGGAATAGGAGACGTTGGTAGATGCTTAAAGAGTAAAGCATGAGCCTAGAGCAGGGATCAGAAAGTATGGGTCATTGCCTCCCTTACGAAGTTTTGTAAACATAGACACTCCCATTCACCTGCTTTCTACCTGTGTGGTTCTGTTCACACCACAACAGCCAAATCTCATCACTGAGGTCAAAACTGTACGGCACTTAAAGCCTAATGTAGATGATGTCTGTCTTTGACCTTAGTAAGCATTATGGAAAATAAGTCTCTGTTAAATCCCTGAATGTAAGTGTCTGACTGTAAATGCCACATGAACTTATGTTCATGTTTTAAGTAATTTCACACTTTAGGCTATGTTCTTGTGGTCTCCATTCCACCATATAGTGGACATCTTAGAAAAGCTTCTCCTTTCTATAGATTGTTCAATTTCCCTATACAGAGCTAATGAGATAATAAACATTAATTTTATATATGTAAAGCAAACAAGGTAAAGAAAATCCTTACCTGTTGTAGGGAAAACTTTTTTAATTTTAATTTTATTTTTATTAGTTACAGTTTATTAACTTTGTATCCCAGCTGTAGCCTCCTCCCCCAACCCCTTCGAAATCATCCCTCCCACCCTCCCTCATCTCCTGCCATGCCTCTCTCCAAGTCCACTGATAGGGGAGGTCCTCCTTCCCTTCCCTCTAACCCTAGCCTATCAGGTCTCATCAGGGCAGGTTACACTGTCTTCCTCTGTGGACTGGTAAGGCTGCTCCCCCCTCAGGTGGAGGTGATCAAAGAGCCAGCCCATGAGTTCATGTCAGAGACGGTCCCTGTTCCTATTATTGGGAATCCTCTTGGTCACTGAGCTGCCATGGGCTACTTTCGTGCAGGGGTTCTAAGTTATCTCCATGCATGGTCCTTGTTTACAGTAGCAGTCTCAGAAAAGACCCCTGTGCCCAGATATTTTGGTTCTGTTGCTCTCCTTGTGGAGCTCTTGTTCCCTCCAGGTCTTTTTATCTCCCCTTTCTTTAATAAGGTTCCCTGCACTCTGCAAAAAGTTTGGCTATGAGTCTCAGCATGTGTTTTGATACCCTGCTGGGTAGAGTCTTTCAGAGGCCCTCTGTAGTAGGCTCCTGTCCTGTTCCCTGTTTTCTCTGCAGGGAAAACTCTAAGGAGTGAGATTTCTTCATGTAATGCATTGCAGCAGTTTCCTAACAAATACTCAAATACCGGACACAAACACACTTGACGAAGATGGCCAAAAGGCTTTTACATAGGGAAATGGCATAAAATAAAGTAAAGAATGGGTGTTGTTAAGGATTGCTGTAGGCCAAAGCCCTCAAAACCATCTGCTTTTCTGCTAATGGTGACACCCAACTTTTCTTGCCACTGCTGAAGAAGCAATGTGACCACTCTGTGCCACTGAGATTCTGAAATCTCTCTTGCTACGAGGAAGCTCATCATTGCCCTCAGCCAAAAAAAGAACTATGGCCACAACACTGTAAGGCATTGATGGGTCCTTCATTGATGAGTTGTTTATGGGGGAAAAAGGAAACTCTCCCTCCTTGGATTCTTAGGGCTGAAATATATGGTGTAGTAACACCTATAAAAACATAGGAGGAAACTTAGATGAATCTCAAAAACTAAGGCTTGGCTTCATGGCCACTTTAGGACATTTGGATTCTTCAAATTATCAATTCTTTTTGGTTTACAAATCCAAAGCCCATTAAGTGAAGGGACGCTAAGACAACTGTATGACGTGATGGTGGACACTTTCCCTCTGCCTCCTCCTAAGAAAACTGGGGCCATTTAAACAGTCATATCTATCTTGATATTTTATTGTGTGTCTTACTGATAGAATGGGCTGCTGACCAGTTGGGTACAGCTCCCAATGTGACAAATACATTGTAAGGTCATGGTTCGCTCCCGAACGCCATTCTCTACTATTTTCCACAGACACGTGGTGTAGTGACCAAAACATGAGAGTGCAGAGTGACAGCCTGTACTTGAATTCCCAATAACTAACAAGTTTTCTGTTTCTCAAAAGTAGGAGTTCAGGGGTCACAAGATCAATGTGCAAAATTATGCTTAAAAGGGTGATATGCTGTTTCACCGTGTCCACATTTGCAGTGATGGTGGGTAAGAATTTCTGATGCTTAGGCATCAGTTACAGCGATGGCAACAAATTGTGCTGGCAGCCAATGCATTCTTCTCCCCTGAGCACACACAGCAGGGATGGCAGGGCCCAGCCGACCCCACTTGATGAGTCTGTAAACCTTTGATGTCACCAACTCTTGAGCCATGAGTCCATGTCTCTGTAATATTCTATGGAAAGAACGAGTAGAGCATTTTTGTCTCTGCAACATCATGGTACTTGGGAATGGCACTCATGACAAAGCTGTGAGATCTCCAGCTCTATTTTCCACTGAACATCATCTTGACTTCTGAAAAGATGACTGACAAGCTAACTGTTTGTCCTGAGATTTGGAAAGTATTTTCTAGAAAATACACAGAGTTAAACTGTCACTTTTAGAAAAACAATGCCCAGTGAATGTGGCTATGTTAGTCTGAATTACCTAAAGCAACAAGACCATTAAAATGAATATATAAATATGAGATGTACACAGACAAAGACTTGGTAGTCCCACCATGGATGGCAGCCCACAGAGAGCCATGGAAACAGCAGCTGTTTAGACCAAGAAGCTGGAATCCTCTAACCCATAAAGCAAATGACCCAGACCCAGCCCAAGGTTGAAGGCCTTGAAGTTCTCTAGAGAGTTGCTATGGTGACTCATGTTCAAGGCTAAGACTCGGAGACTGAAGGGGCAATGGCAAAAGCAGAAACCCTGCCTGTCGCGCGCAGCCCTTGCCGATAAGGACGACGCAACAACCGAGGATTTCTTCAGCGGCAAGTTTATTGAACAGCTCTTTCTTGCAGATGGTGAAGGACCCAAACCCCTGGCAGCGCCCTGTTTAAATAGCCAGCAAGGCAACCTGTCCGTCTGTAATTGGTGCTCTGCTCGAGTCCTCATCAGTATATGGCTGGCAATTGGATTGCAGCCTAAACCCTCATCAACATAAAGCTGCGCATGCGCAAATCGCGAAGCAATGCTGACAAGAAGCGCGAAAATGCTGGCAAGAAGAACCAGGAAGCAGGAAGCTGGCGCCATCTTGTAATGGCGGGAGCGGCTCCCGACACCTGCCCTTCAAAAAGAGTACGGAGGGAGGCACATGCAAGCATCCAGGTTTTGCCTTCCTGCTCCCACTCTGTTGATGGTGCCATTCACATTCAAGATGTCTCTTTCCAGATCAGTTCACTGACACACATGCCAGAGCCCCAAAATCATCACAGATGCAAGCAGAAGTATACTTTACAGATGTCGTAGAAGTCTCTCAGTCCAATCAGCTTGACAACCAATCACAGTCATCCACAACCATCCATGATGATAGTCAAGCATTGGGAAAACACATAGCCACCACTGTAGGCCAGACAGCTTTCCAAAGCTGAAAGACTCCTGGAGGGGATCTAGTAATACAGAATATGTGAATTCTTGACATGTAATGCAATGGATTTGCCTTCAGAGGATTTGGGATAGATAGATAGATAGATAGATAGATAGATAGATAGATAGATAGGTGATAAATGGATGGAAGGATGGTTGGGTGGGTGGATGGATAGATAGATAAATAGGTAGATAGATAGTAGATAGATGGATGAAAATATGGTTGGGTGGATGGATGATGGATGGATAGTAGATGGATGGATGGATGGATGGATGGATGGATGGTTGTGTGGGTGAGTGGATGGATGGATAGACAGACAGACAGACAGATAGTAGATAGATAGATAGATAGATAGATAGATGATAAGTGGGTGGGTAGATAGATAGATAGATAGATAGATACATAGAAAAACTAAATCAGAAAATATAACATATAATGAAATAAGTCAGAATTCTCAATGACCAGCACATTGAGAAAAGATCCTTAAAAACGCAAAACAATACAAAGGACTTTAGGGCAACAGAATACAGAAGGCTCGCTAGCATTGTGCCAGTTCCACATTACAAAACAACTACAACTTGTCTTGTTTTAGTATGAATCACAAAAGATCTCACAAGTATAGGGAGAGACTTTTAAAATACCCTCTTTTTCCAAGTGCATGACTGAGTGAGCATGAATGTTCTACACATACTTCACTCCCCCAAAACAAACAGCAGTAGACTGTGCATGGAGAAGCCCAGCTGTAGTCTATTAAGCCAGACATTAAAGGGACTTGGGAGAATGTAAAACAATGCACTCGTCTCCTCAGGAGCAATGTTTTCATTAAAAACATGCTCTGTATTTAACATGTAAATGAGCTTACTCTTATTTTTAGTGAAGTAATGAATAACATCGAAATCATCATCAGATGAAATTCTTATGTGATAAATATCAGTAGTTATTACACACATAAGCAAATAAGGGCTCCTCAGATCAAAACTTCAAGAACTGCTGTCTTAGCTCTCCTCTCTTTCTCTCTCTCTGTCTGTCTCTTTCTCTCTAATGAACTATTTGACAATTTCTAACACTCTGACTAACAAGAGTAAAGATTTAAATTAAATCTTCACAATTTATAATTGAAACATAACTTTAAGACGTTTTTATGTCATAGTAATTGTATGAAATCATTTCATAGTTACAGCTTTGTCAAACTAATAGTCCCATGAAAAATAATATTAGAAGATGGGTCCTCACGATCACGTGTAGCGCCTCAGTGTGGTATTAATTTGCATTTCTCTGGTGACACACAACACAGCGCTTGTGTTTGTCATCAGCGTATCTTCTTCAGTGAGGTACCTGTTTACCTCTCTCACCCAAAGATAAAACTTTCTTGCCTCAAAAGCTGTGACCAACATGTCTTCTCTTCATTTAGCCTCCACAAATAAGCCCAGCACGCTACCAGGTCCCACTTAATCTTCACACAGCACACGTAATCTTCCCTCATAAACAGTTCTTCCACCCATTTGTTACTGTTACTTCTCCTTCTGCGTTCCCTCCACTGTCTTCTTCCTCAGAACTCTTAAAACCAGCAACATGTCAATACGGTCCCTCTCCTTCCCTGTGCGTGGGAGGGATCTGTTCCCTACTCTCCCATCACAGAGGTTAGAGTCGCTGTGTCTATGGATCCAATACTTTTTTTTTCTTATCAGTTACATTTTATTAACTCTGTACCCCAGCCGTGTCCCGATCCCTCATTCCCTCCCAGTCCCTCCCTCCCTCCCTCATCTCCACCGTGCCCCTTGCCAAGTCCACTGATAGGGGGGACCTCCTCCCCATTCATCTGATCCTGTTTTATCAGGTATCTTCAGGACTGGCTGCAAAGCTCTCCTCTGTGGCCTAACAGGACTGCTCCTCCCTTGGGGGGGTGGGGAGGCCAAAGAGCCAGCCATTGAGTTCCTGTTAGAAATAGTCCTTGTTCCCCTCACTATGGGAAACCAATTGGTTACTGAGCTACCACAGGCTACATCTGAGCAGAGGTTCTAGGTTACATTCATACATGGTCCTTGGTTGCATGTCAGTCTCAGAAAAGACCCTGTACCCAGATATGTTTGGTCCTTGTGGAGCTCCTATCCTTTCCTCATCAGTCTAACTCTCCTTCTTTCTTATGATTCCCTGTACTCTGCCAAAGGTTTGGTCATGAGTCTTTGCTTTGAAAACACTGCTAGTTAGAGTCTTTCCAATGCGCTCAGTAAACTCCTGTCAATGTTCAATGTGCATCCCATCTGTCTTTCAAAACAAGGATTGATAATCTTACCCCATGTCCACTCTCTTGATTATCTTTTTTAGGTGTATAGGTTTCATTATGTTTATTATATCTTATAGGTCTATATAAGTGAGTATATACCGTGTTTGTCTTTCTCCTTCTGGGATATTTCACTCAAGATGATCTTTTCTAGATCCCACCATTTGCCTGCAAATTTCATGATTTCCTCCTTTTTGATTGCTGAGTAGTATTCCATTGTGTAAAAATACCACAATTTCTGTACCCATTCCTCCGTTGATGGACATCTGGGTTGTTTCCAGGTTCTGGCTATCAGGGACATGTAAATCAAAATGACCCTGAGATATCACCTTACACCCATCAGAATGGCCAAAATGAAAAACTCAAGGGACAACACATGCTGAAGAGGTTGTGGAGAAAGGGGAACCCTCCTCCACTGCTGGTGGGAATGTAAACTGGTACAACCACTCTGGAAATCTATCTGGCGCTTTCTAAGACAATTAGGAATAGTGCTTCCTCAAGACCCAGCTATACCACTGCTAGGTATATACCCAAAGTTTGCTCAAGTACACAAAAGGGATACTTGCTCAACCATGTTTATAGCAGCTTTATTTGTAATAGCCAGAACCTGGATCCAATACTTATCTCTGTCACATTCAGATTACCGCAGCGGTTAGTGCTCTTCGCGGGGGCCTCTCCGCTTGGGGATTGGTTTCTCACATTGTGCTGAAATAGCGTAAGGTTGGCATCATCGGTTGGCATCATCGGTGTGTGAGACCATTAGAAGGCCTGCGAGCGCCACTCCAGCACAGCTGTGTGCTCACGTGCATGCACACTTTTGCACTATTTCAAACCACAATCATTTCAGCTACCTAAATTTAGTCGTGAAAATAATATGTAATTGGGTTCAACACCTGATCTTATTTTCAGGGTACATCACTCTCTCCAACATTTCATTCCTTTTGTTAATTGCTTATTGCCAGCATGCTCTTTAGCAAGAGAAGGAAATGTATGGTTTTGAAAGTATTCTTTTGAAGGAAAACAATCTTAAAGTATTTAACATGGAAATTTTTTTATTTATATGAGAGGTCTTCAAAAAAAGTAATTTTATATCTGATACTTTTCCAACTACTGATAGATGTTATTTCCAAATATTCAACTTCTTGAAAAAAAACAAATACTATTAAGCATGAGTAGGCAAGGAGTTACTCAAATTCAAAAGCGACTGGAATATTAACTGAATAAAAAAAAAAATCTTTGCACTTACAGAACTTTTGTCAAAACACAGTAAAGGAAGCCAGGTGAGGTAGTGTGTGCCTTTACTCCCAGTAACAAAGCAAATCCAGGACAGCCAAGGCTATACAGAGAAACTCTGTCTCGAAAAACAAAAACAAAACAAAAGAGGGAAAAAAAAAAACAATGCAGGAGCAAACTCAAACTAAATGAAACCCTGTGTCTTTTTTTAAGCCATGTTCTTACAGTATTTTTATGAGTTATATGATTATATTAAAAGGTGATGTCCTCTTTAATAAAAAAATATTAGTAAAAACTGACATATCTTTGATATATTCACATCCCATTCCTTCACCTAAATCCTCCAAGATCCACCCCTCCCAAATTTATGTACTCTTTATTTTTTTAATAAGCCATTGAGTCTGATTTTTTTTATGCACTCATCAGAGTTGTAGAGTCAGCATCAGTCAGCCAAATGATTGACTTTTCTCTACAACTTTAGCACAAATACAAGTTCCAAGAGAAATAAAGCTGTATACAATTAGCTCACATTTTCATATTTACCTTATGAAGATCACATTGTTAATTGGAAGCTAATAAAAATAAAGAAAAGCAATTCTCCTATGTTCTCAATGCATATGAAAAATGTAATACTTGAATTAAGAAGTTTAAAAAGACTCCAATCTAAAGTATTCACTACTCATTGAAAATTTCTAAAACATGCACCTCATTTTCAATGTTCTTTCTTTTTAATAATATTTTATTAATTGATAATGTCATACAATATAGTTTATCATATTGATACCCTATTCCTCCCCTCCCCCAAATCCTCCAAGATCCCCCTCCCAACTTCATATCCTTATTTTTTTAATAACCCGAGTCCAATGTATGCTGTCTTTGCACTCATAGTTGTAGGGCCATCCTCTAGAGTGTGCTCAATCTATCACGGGCAACCCTCTTAAAGAACATCTCAGTATCCAAGTGGGTACCCTAGTAAGAGGAACAGGGACTACTTCTGACATGAATTCAATGGCTGGCTTTGACCTCCTCCCTCCCCGAGGGAGGAGCAACCCTGCTAGGCCACAGAGGAGGACTTTGCAGCCAGTCCTGAAGATACCTGATAAACCAGGGTCAGATGAAAGGGGAAGAGGACCTCCCCTATCAGTGGACTTGGAAAGGGGCAGGGAGAAGATGAGGGAGGGAGGGTGGGATTGGGAGGGAATGAGGGAGTGGGATACAGCAGAGATTCAAAGTTAACAAACTGTAACTAATATTAAAAAAAAATTAAAAAATTAAAAAAATAAAGAACATCTCCAGAAGTCATCAATTGCCATTAGGGGTCCAGATTCATGAGCTCCCCCGACTTCTGTGCTAGAATATTGACAGGCTTGATCTTCTGTGAGTCTTGTGCAGGCTACCACAGGTGTAGAGGTCAGGGGTTCAATGGCCCTGTCGTATCCAGAAGAGACTCTTTTGCTCCAGTCCTCCCTGACCTCTGGCTCTTACAGTCTACCCACAGGACTGTCACTTAAGAGTTGTGCTCCTTTGTTTCATGTCAGTTTGGCTTAAGCATCATTTTGGAAGAGGGGCCCTCAACTGAGAAAATCCTCTCACTAGAATCGCCTCTGGGCAAGCCTGTGGTGCAGTTTCCTTGACTGATGATTGATGGGGGTAGGGGTGGGGGGGCGCCCAACTCACTGTGGGTGGTGCCACCTGTAGGCTCTTGATCCTGAGTGACATAAGACAGGCTGAGCAAGCCAGAGAGAGCGAGAGCGAGCCAGTAAGCAACGCTCCTCCATGATCTCCACTTCAGTTCCTGCCCCGACTTCCCTGCCTGAAGAACCGTATGTAAAGTTTATATAAGTGTGTGTAAGGAGGATGAAACAAACCCTTTCTTCCTTTCGGTGCTTTTGTTTGTTTTTTATCACTGAAGTAGAAACTCTAAGGCAGTTGTCCATTCTTCTAAAAAGTATTCAGTCTTCCTTTAAAATTTCAATACTTTTCTTTAACATGAAAAAAAAAAAATCATCACTACGGTTTAGTGAAGGTTATGGATCACGTAATTTTTCTCTTTCTAAAAAATTATACTGACCTTAGTTTTTCAGTCGTCAATAGTAGACCTCCCCCTCCTTGGGGGAACTCTAAGCATTGCTACCTTCTTCAGCTCCATTTGCTCTGGATCCCCCCAAAAATGGGTCTTCCTCCCACTGCCTTGAACTCTACCATAAATGCTGCTAGTTCTCTGAGCCCTAGTAAGATCTGCCCTATATTCACACATTTATAAATTACATAAAAAGCAACAAAAATCAATCCTTTCTCCACTAGTTACATGAGCAACTGACTGCCCTTAGCTAATGTTAAGTCACTGAATTGAGTAGTATTTGTGAAGTTTCAAGTAGTTTTTTCCAAATTTCTTCACCCATGTATAAATACATACCTTTGCGGTTCTATCATTCCCGTGAAAATTTTCTTCTAATCCAGATTTCTTCTTGTTTAAGATCTGACAAAACATTGCCAATCTGCGTTCTCGTCCCTTGTTTGAATTTACCACAGTTTTGAGTAACACACATTTATGATTTCCTAATTTCTGTAGAGCTGCACAACTGATTCTCTGATTACAGTATTATAAAACTGTAATGAAGACAGCTAAGCCCGTGAACTCACCTGAGGCTTGACTAAAGAGAGCCACTTGCAAGCTCACCTAGTGGTTGGCAGCCTTTGGTTCCTTGTAGATATCTTCTGATGCCTCTTCATCGGGGACCAAGTTCATCTCCCTGATGCATGGCCCTCTCTGCACCAGAATCTCACAGCATAACATTGTTCTTTATCATTCGTCAACATTCTTCATTAAACTTAGGAAAAGAGAATATTCTTTCCAGACATGCAATGAAATTGTCTATAACAGAATCACATACACACGATCATTTACATCTGGTCACCTTGGTTATAGTCTACATGACTAGAAGCAAATCCTACTATGCACAAGTCAGAGGCATTAACCAAAGGTATGAAAAGCAAGTGTTAGAATTATGGAAGACACAAAAGTCTCTGTGCCAATCTGCTAAAATCACTGTCTCAGTGAGAGGGAGCTTGATTACCAATTCGAGGTAATTTTCACATTGGTTCCAGACATCCTTTGACTCTGCATACACAGTATTACAAAGTATGCATATATTGTAACATCATAAATTGCAAAATGAATAAGCAATGTTGGACACGAGAGGAAACTTTCTTGTTGTATATATCCAATACCAGGCCAAAATCAGAAGGCTAATGTACCTTTGTCAAAGCACATTTGAGAGGCCCAACAGATAGTCTTAGAGATGGTGGACTTGCATAAGTGCTATTTAGGAATACATCTGGGTCTGGAAGAGACGAATGAATTTAAGACATGGTTCATCATCTCCATTAGTGCCTGTCAAAGTTAGACTCGTAGGTGGACCACTCTAGAACATCTCAGGGGTCACAGTTTGAACAAAATTTATCCAGAAGTGAAAAATTTATAATTCCCCAAATCCATGGAGAATTTGGTTGAGAGTCAAAGGGCAGCCACAAAGAACAGAATGTGATGGAGAGAAGATTTGAAAAAATTCATAGGGAAATTATGAATGGAAATCTGTCACCAAAGTTTCATTAAAATGAACTCCACACGTCTCAACCAAGAATGTTCTCATGTAAATTAAGTAGAAATTCCAAAGGCTGTGTCAGCTAAACCATTATTCACAAGTGGAACCAGAATTAGTGACATCCCCAAATGAATTTTCTTTGGCATGTCTCAAGCTGGTTCATACGAGTCATCTATCCATTCATCTTTAGAAAAATATACACAGAAGTCAAATTTC
>NW_026596095.1:15591186-15614637 GCF_907164565.1 Psammomys obesus | reverse complement strand
ATGATCCTTGGTAAGTTAAGTGTGTTGTATGCATTCCCAAGAGCATTTTGCTTGATAATGAGTTTATATGATGATTTCTCCACTATAAAGGAAGGAATGTCTCTGTATCTCAGAGGGGTGCCTGATCCCACTTAACTTCCCTGTAAGTTTTCATAATACAAAAGATCTGTTTTGTTTTGTTTTGTTTTGTTTTATTTTAGGAAAAGAGTTTGAAAAAAAAAACACACATTAGTTTCATGCCAACCATTTAATAAGTTTTATTTTACAAAATACTCTAGTTGCCTAATTAGTTTTTATAATTTATCTCTACAAAAAAAAAAGAAGAAGAAGAAACTTAAATTTGTTTCAAAGTTACAGGACTGTCCATCACTGTAGAATTAAATCAGTGTGTCATTATCATGAGAAGATTCATTGAAATGGGTATGGGTATCCTTAACATACATGTCTCCAATGTCTAGAACAACAACGCCTGCTATGGTGGTGTCAATAAATATTAGCTGACTAGATAAACAAAAAGAACCAGAAAAGACCTCAAAAGTCATGGGGCCCAGTGTATATACCTGTGTAATCCTCCTCCCCTGTGCTCTAGCTATGAGTCTTGTGTTTGCAGAGCATGTTAGAGGTGACAAAATCTTATTCATATCAATTACTTTTATCTCACTCTTGAAAACCTATGCTTGATAGATGTCAAAACAGAGACTTAAAGAAAAAAGTGAAGGATAGGACGACAATAAAGCAGCCAGCTGTGAAGTCATTGTCAATTTACTCTATTTAATGCAGTTCTGTGTGCCTGGCATCATTTTAGGGACTGCTATGAGAGAGAAAACCTTCCCTGTTGCATGCCAGCATAAGCCCTCTGTCACTGAATTAGAACTTCTCCCCTGACATGTAAGGGAGACAAAAGCCTGAGCAGCACAAAAGCCCCCAGTTTAATGGATGCCTGTCATGGACCTCTGGCTACCCTGTGCCAAGCCATTCTGTGCTGGGCAGAATGCACGTTCTCTGTCCTCAAGATACTGACAAAGGCCTCCTGACACTAGAGTCTCCACTCATTAGCACGAAGGCAATTTTAAAAGACACTGAGTTGCTAAGGCACTGCTTACGTAAAGGCTGTAAAAGTATGGCAAGAATGAAGAAGGCAAAATGCCAAAGCATCCTCTTACCATCACTGCGATGTAGCCAATGTTCAGGGACCATATTCTTAACCAGTAGTTACATCAATGTTAACTTCCTTCAATACAGGCTTTTCGATGGCTGTTTTACCAAGAAGAGTACCTTCCTCTGCTCTCTTCAGAGCCTCAGATATGGGTGTCTTCAGGAACACAGAACAAAAGTTAAAACTACTTTTAAAATCATGGCAGCAGAATGAAACTAAGAACTAAAGTCCGTATGTCTACAGCCCAGATGCAGGTTCCCACAAGTGGGAAACCAAGGCCCATCCTTCTCTCTCTCCAGCTTCATGCTGAAGAAGCATACTATGCTGGTTCTAATCACCTCTGACTCCCGAAGACTGCTTGTGCCTAACCTTCTAACTTCAGTAATAAATGTCATGATTTTTCCATGCCACGCAGCCCTGTGCTATCACTAATGGGAGGGCACTGACAACATTCAAGCAACGCTTTCCTGAAGGTTTAATATAGAACAGCACAGCATAGCAACTCCAACACTGGACCCACAAGTCTGCCTAAATGCTGAATCTGCTTCTGTTTTTAATGCTACAAAACTATTATCGCTTAGTACAAAAGCTTCTGAGACTTGCTTTTTTATTGTGTTTCTAAGTTTCAACCACATAGTTGCAAATGCAAATAATGATGGTATATGGTTTTCAGGTTGAACGTGAGTTCCCAAGTCTTTGTCTCACTACGATTGAAAACAAAGTATTGCCATGTATTCCCCTATATGGACCGAGGAGAAATGGGGTAAAGAGAAGGTCATGTTTGAAAGAAGAAGAGGAGTTATTTTTATTTATTTTTTTAGCTTTCGTACACAAATAAAATATTAAGGCATTTCCTATAGAAAATTAGAATGGAAGGAATTTGGAGATCACAGCTGGTTTCCTCAGCAGTATTTCTTTCTGTCGATAATATTCTTTGTCTTGAGAAAGAGAAGATAAGAGCAAAAAGGTCAAACTGAGGCTCCAAACTCATTTATCATGCCAATTGTCTTAGAATTAGTTGTCCTAAAACTAAGAGAGACTTTTCAAGGGGCTGGAGAGATGGCTCAGAGGTTCTAGTGTAAGTAGTGAAAGCCACTTGAGCAAAGGTCTAATGTGCCATCTCCTTGGGGTCAGTGACAGCTGGAAGAAACAACTAGGCAAGAAGCCATCACTGCATATGCTGATAGAAATCCAAGATGTCTTCTCAGAATGCTTCTCAGTGGGTCCTTTTTGTTAGTAGGATCTTTGAAGGAAAGATCCCCCAAACTGAAAAACCATTGCATGGCTAGCAAGAGTTAAACCCAGCAGCCCGCGGGAAAAGTCTTCCACCCAACAGTGTACCTACAGAAGCGGTATCTGAAGGAGACAGTTGTGCCTCAGAGGCTCCTCACAGAACTCCAGAACTCCAGAGTAGTGTGGCTATGGTATGCAAGAGTTAATTCTAACGGTGAGAAGAGCAGACATGACTCAAGAGTCAAGAGCCTGCGTGACATGTAATAAACATGAAATAAACTTTAGTTCTCTTAGTAAAATGTTTAAAAACAAAACAGAACAAAAGTTATATAATAATGGATAATACCTATAGGCCAAAATAAAGTGTGGATTTATCATAAGGAACCAAAGTTGTTGGTATAATGTTCTTTTGAAATGTATACACCTTACCCTTGTTCATTCAAATGCTGATTTCTACCCCCCAACTCTCTGGTTTCAATCCGGACATTGCATTGTGATACTTACTCTAAGCATTCTGTCTCAACTTGGTATAAACTTCCAAATAAAGCAACTGGACACAATGTTGAGATGGGAGGAGCCAGAGGACAGAAAAGAGGGGAGGAGCTAGAGGATAGGAAATGAGTGGGAGGAGAAAGGGCAAGGAGAGCTGGGAGAGAGAGCTGGAGGAGAGATCTTGGAACTATGTAGAGAGATGGATTGGACCTAAGATATCACAAAAAGCAAGTATAATGTGGGAAATCTAAATGTTAGGAAATATGAGGGCTTGGAGGTTTAGGATGGAGTAGCTATTGCCCAGCATTGTGTTCTAGGTTAACTAAATAAACCCAGTGTCTGTGTGGTGATTTGGTTATACAGCTGCTTAGGATTAACAGCAGCATTACCAGAAGATAAATCAATAGTAAATATAGATAACCGATTACAACACAAGGTCTATGAATATAACCAGGACAAATGAGTGACCCCATCATTGGAGGCCACAGAGTATTTCCAGAAAGAAACATGAAGGCAGTCACTATCACCCCTTCCAGGATGGCTGTCACAGAATCAAATTCCATGTCTTGGCTATGTACATAATTGTAATTAACTAAGTCGTGAGCAAAAAGAAATCTAAGCAAAAAGAATTAATTACTCTGAATCAACAATGAGTTAGACCTCATCATCAACCAAAAAGAGAGATTGAGTAAATTTATGTTAATTATAAGGAAGCAAAGATTATCACATTTTTACACACTTAAGTTATAACTTGTATCCATTTCTGACTTTATCTCTGAACAGCATTTATTTGATAGTATCAAAATATTGTAGGCTGTATGCTGGGTGTTCGGCACGTAAAGAGAATTAAATCAAAGTTTGTGAACTCTTTTTCACAGTCTCAGTAGAATTGGTGTGTTAGAGGGATTATATATAACTCACTGTATCCTAATATTTATATTATGATGCAAATAGCCTAAATACTGGAGCTTAAGCAATTTCTGTCTTTAATATACAACAATTCTTACTGTGAGCAGATAGGCAAAGATATAGTAACCAATAGAATTGGGAGCACAGGCCTCTTCTATCTTACCTGTCTGCCATCCTAGGATATCTCCCATGTAGTGAAAAGTAACTCACCATACTCACATTCTGGTCCATGAGAAACAGAAAACCATTAACATGAAGGCACATCTTTTTTGGGAGGGAGGGGGTGCTCCTTTAATTTTTTTTTGCCATTTTTAAATTTATTTTTTCTTTATTATAATTTATTCACTTTGTATCCCAGCTGTAGCACCCTCCCATGTTCCCTCCTAATCCAACCCTCCCTCCCTCTTCTCCTCCCATGCCCCTCCCCCAGTCCACTGATAGGTGAGGTCCTCTTCCTTTCCTTCCATCTGACCCTAACCTATCAGGTCTCATCAGAGCTGTCTGCATTGTCGTCTTCTGTGGTCTGGTAAGGAGAGCAACAGAACCAAAATATCTGGGCCAAGGGTTTTTTTTCTGAGACTAATACTCCTACCAAGGACCATTCATGGAGATAACCTAGAACCCCTGCACGGATGTAGCCCATGGCAGCTCATTCCCCAATTGGGTTCCCTAGTAAGGGGAACAAGGACTGTCTCTGACATTCCATTCTTAACAGAACTACTCGATGACATATTTACAAAACAAAGAAAAAAAACATTTCTCTCTCAATGTTTCCATTTTAAAATATTGAATTGGCTCTCCCTCTTTCTCTTTCTTTAATTTTATTTATTTGAGACAGGGTCACTCTATGTAGCCTTGGCTGTCCTGGAACTCACTATGTATACCATGCTGACATCAAATTCACAGAGAACCACCTACTTCTGTTTCATGAATTCTGGGATTAAAGGTATGTGCCACCATGCTCAATGACTTGACTACTTTTAAAATTCTCCAATACATTCAAAAGTATAAGACAGTTTTTTTTTAATTAATTACAGTTTGTTCACTTTGTATTCCACTGTAGACCCTTCCCTCATTCCCTCCCAATCCTACCCATCCCTTCCCATGCCCCTCTTCAAGTCCATTGATAGGGGAGGTCCTCCTCCCCTTCCCTCTAACCCTAGCCTATGAGGTCTCATCAGGACTGGCTGCATTGTCTTCCTCTGTGACCTGCTCCCCCATCAGGGGGAGGTGATCAAAGAGCCAGCCACTGAGTTCACGTCAGAGATAGTCCCTGCTCCCATTACTAGGGAACCCAATTGGAGAATGAGCTGCCATGGGCTACATCTGTTCAGGGGTTCTAGATTATCTCCATGAATAGTCCTTGGTTGTAGTATCAGTCTCAGAAAAGATCCCTTTGCCCAGATATTTTGGTTCTGTTGTTGTACTTCTAGAGCTCCTGTCCCCTCCAGGTCTTTTATCTCCCCCTCTTTCATAAGATTCCCTTCACTCTGCCCAAAGTTTGGCTATGATTCTCAGCATCTGTTTTGATACCTTGCTGGGTGAAGTCTTTCAGAGGCCCTCTGTGGCAAGCTCCTATCCTATTCTCTATTTTTCTCCCTCT
This sequence comes from Psammomys obesus, assembly GCF_907164565.1. Classification (NCBI taxonomy): domain Eukaryota; kingdom Metazoa; phylum Chordata; class Mammalia; order Rodentia; family Muridae; genus Psammomys; species Psammomys obesus. Next base: position 15,609,244 of record NW_026596095.1, on the reverse strand, counting down.
TCTGATGTCAGTCCCATTTGCCTTTCTGAGTGAGGCTGATCATCTTACCCAGGGTCCTCCTTCTTGCTTAGCTTCTTTAGGTGTACAGATTTCAGTATGTTTATCCTATATTATATTTCTAATATCCACTTATAAGTGAGTATATACCATGTGTGTTTTTCTGCTTCTGGGATACCTCACTCAGGATGATCTTTTCTAGTTCCCACCATTTGCCTGTAAATTTCATGATTTTCCTTGTTTTTAATTGCTGAGTAGTATTCCATTGTGTAAATGTACCACAATTTCTGTATCCATTCCTCAACTGAGGGACATCTGGGTTGTTTCCATATTCTGGCTATTACTGTCAGCAGAAGGAAGAGAAAAGGTTACTGGATGGATGGATGGATGGATGGATGGATGGATGGATGGATGGATGGATGATGGATGGATGGACAGGCTGAACATACAACAAAGAACAAAGTCATGGCTAAGGTGAATCTGCTTTGAGCACTAGGACTCATCCAAAAGAAAAGGAAGAATCATAGAAAAGCTAACATGGAGCTCAGGAATATGTTCTAAAAGCCAGGCGTGTGGTTGGAGTCACGGGGTGACATAGTAATCAGAATACCTGGCCTCAGAGAGTGTGTATGCACAGCTTGGCAAGAGAATAACTCAAGGTGGGAGTTTGCCCAGTATGCAAGGCCAAGCAAAGTCACAGACTGAAAAGCACTTCTGAGAGTGAGATTTGGAAGTCTAGTCTTCTGGGCAGTTTTTCAGATACAAGAGTCACTGTAATTGAGAAATAATGGAGAATCAATTACAATAGAGTCTAGCTCTGTCAGAGGAAGACGGACATGTGACTCAGAAAATCTGGATGAGCATTCCTGTGTCATCCCTCACTGTTGGGGTGACCCTGAGGTCACATCTCTATGCCACTCCTCACTGTTGAGACAAGCCTGAGTACAAAGAAAAACAGATCTTGGAAGGACATCATATCTCTTTGTGAATGGTTGTGAACTACCATTTGGTAGCTGGGAATTGAACTCAGGACCTCTGGAAGAGCAGCCTGTATTCATAACCCACAGAACTATCTCACCAGACCCAGATCATGAAAGGAAAGAAGACTTTTGTGCAGAAATAAGCCGCGGTGACCAGCTGAGGCAGGCTGCCTGTGTTCTAACTTGGTCACAGCCCTTGGCCTTCCTTGGAATTCCTCCATTCTAACTTTTGAGTTCCATGGAACGCTACTGTCTTTTCTAACAGCTTTTTCTTTTCTATTTAATCCACAGTGAATTGACTTTTTTTTTTAACATGATATAATACATGCATACAGTATCCTTTTGGAAGGAAAAACAAATTGCTTTCTCCTATAAGAATGTATGGCTTGTCTTTAGACCAAGGCTATCGTGAATTCAAGACAGGAGAAAAGGAAATGTGAACAGAAATGGGGTATGAAAAGTGGAACCCTACTTTACCTGATACTTAGATGCTATTCCATATCCAGCACCCCTTCTTCCCGAACAAGCATCCCAAATTCACCTGTGATTGTTAAAGTACATTGCCTTCTTGCACTGTGTGACATGTGACTCCGCTCTGTCTGATGAGCTACGAGGGTTGAAAATGATGGAGGACCAACCCCTAGAGAACTGTTGAGAGGACACCAATTGCACATCCACACATGAACCACACACGCCCCGCACACGCCCCCCCCACACACCAAACACACACACCACGCATACACACCTTGGCTCTTTTCCTACTTCCTGCAGTCTGGAAGGCAAAGCATGAATTCCAGCTGTTTTCTTAACAAGCCATAAAGTAAAAGCCATTGACAAAAAGGGGTAGTAGGAAGAGCCTGGGCCTCTGCTGACCATATCAGACAAAGGAAAGGCCCTGGTTACTCTCCTCTATGTTTCTCTTCACATAAAAGAGAAACAAGCCACTTCCTCATATAAGGCATTTGCTGTTAATGCCACTGAGCCAACTGTGGTAGGTGCTAAAGTACAATCGCCTTGAATTACTTAACTTATTCCACTTTAATTCTTAACATTTTTCTAAACTAAATAGAGATTTGCCGATTCTTCTATATGCTTATTCATAGAAGAAAAGAGTGATTCGGTGGAGGACAACATTCAAAAAATTACGGAAACTTTGAATTATGGTCACTTAGACTTCCTTCAGTTAGAAAGAAAATTAATCTCTTGTACTCTTCCTTCTCTGTAGCCCAGACCTTTAACTTGAGATGTCTCTGTTCAGCCTTTTTAGTGCTGGGAATATACGTCATCACACCCAGCCAAGCATTTGTTCTTTAATCTTTAGAATAAAAGATTTTAAATAAATGGTCAAAAGTTTTCTCCAGTCTCCTGTGTCTTCTGTTTATCAAGGGCTGTTGAAAAATATGCAAAAGCAAGGGTCTACAGAGATGGCTCTGCAGTTAGGAGCACGCACTGTTCTTACCAACACCTGAATTTGGTGCCCGGCACCTGCGTGGTGGCACACAGCCATCCATGGTTCCAGATCTGAAGAACCTAGTGCCCTCCTCTGACTTCCATGAGCACCAGTTGCCCGCATGGTACATGCGTACTGCATAGCTGCAGGCAAACCACTCACACACATAAAACCAACGAACTGTTTTTTGTTAGTTGAAAAGACCCCAAAGCACAATTGCTATTTCTCGGGCAAACAGCCCTGTGCCAGGCACTTTAAAACCAATACAAGAATCACAGTAAGAAACCAGGGAGAGGTGAAGACGAGGAAACCGAGGAACAGAAAGGTTAGGTAAGTTGTTTTGAGTCACTTGGCTTCTGCCTGATTACGTTGGGACGTAAACTCGGGAAACCTGACAGATTTCGGATCTCACCCAGCACCCGCCTTGCCACAACAGAGCGATGACTTGGCCCCACTGAAGCAGGAGACGATTTGTCAGTGCCGTGTAGACTCACAGAATCTAAGAGAACATAGAGATTTTGCCTTTGAACTATCTCTAACAATTTTTATTTCCCAGCATTCAAAGACGGTATTGATGGGACATCTCCCAACACCTGAGACCTCAGGAGGCCGCCCAGAGGAGGTGTGTGGCAGGCTACTGAGCAGCAGATCTCCAGGAGAGGCAGGACATGGGAAATATTCTCAGTATTCTCTGAAGAGAAGGGGCGCTCCTTCTGTCAAATAAATTGATTTTTCTTTTTTTCTTTTTTTTTTTAATTTTTAAACGAATAGATAAATGGCTGTTTAAACCTGTGCCTCTCAGCTTTGCGGGCTGGGGCACACGATGGTCTCGCTACTGGTGGGCAGGTCATGGGCTGACGTGCCTAGTGCGACGCTTCCTTCCATCAAGAGCTCTAGTCACTATTCCTGGTTGTGCATAGATTGGGTTTCACAAAGAAATGCCAAAAAAAAAAAAGCCTCTAACTTTATTCTACACGGAATATAATATATTTGCGAGATAAGCAGGACCTTCATATTAATCATAAATCAATTGTGTCTACCTGCAGCCAAGAAAGGACTAGAATGTTCTTTCCCCGTTTGGAAATCCAATCTTCACAGTAATTATGCGGCCTTCGCTATGAATCATGGTCCCGCGCCACTGTTGTTAGTACCGGGCTCACTTGCTCGCTCACGGCTGTGCAGCATTTGAGCTGATCCTTGCACTTGGGGTAGGATTTGGGGAGTTATTGAAGTAAATCCTTTTACTCACTAGACTTTCCTTTTTCGTATCTCGGCTTCAGTCTTTTTGTTCACGTCTTACCGAGAACTTCTGAAAGCGGTTGTTGGCAGGGCAAAAGCACACTCACCGATCCTCGTGAAGCCATGAAACCACACTCAAGGATGGCGAAGGCTCACCCCGCCTTTCCCTCGGGAGTCACCGCACACCCAGCTCCCTCTCTCGTGTGTCCTTTCCATCCCTCTGACTGTACAGTCATGTTCTTATCATCTGCCGAAAAGCTTGCCAACACAAGAGTCTTCATACCCAGTCACTGTCCTAACACGCACAGACCAATGTGAGTCGTTCTCTTGCAGACCTCTGCATTGGCGTTCTGGAAGGGCTCCCCACAGAGGCAGGGCTCTGGGGCCCAGCCACCTTCAGCAACAGGGTCTCTAAAAAAAACCAAAACCATAGGAAGGTACCAGGAACCACCTCTGCTTGAGACCCTCTGGAACGTGAGGCATGGTCTTGGGATCATGACCCCACTGCCCTTTGCACAACAAATGCTCAACTATCAGAGGGAGGAGAAACAAGTGAACCGAGAGAGGGCCGTCTGAGAGGACGCCACCAGTCCCGGGTGGACTGTGAGGAAACGGAAACTCAGGAGCCACAGCCCACAGCGGTGTGTGGCTCTCCCTCCCCCACCTGAAGCTTCTTGTATGGAGCAGTCCTGACACCTAGTGGCCAGATGGAGGAATTCCTGATCTTCCTATCAGCAGTCTTAACTTTCCAAGTAAAATTCTAATTTTAGCATGGCTTCACAGTTTATCATTTACCCTGTATTCACTGTTGGCTTGTGGGTTAAACGCAATTTTATTACTATATTGCTTAGAATTTTAAGGAATCAGTTGTTATCAACTGTGGCTCATTCTGAGTATACGTGAACCACCGTATAAAGATAAATTGTGGCGGAACACAGGGAGTCTTGTGGAAGAGTTAGGGGAAGGATTGAGGGAGCTGGAGGGGTCAAGGACTCCTCAAGAACACCTACGTAGCCAAGTAATCTGAGCTCATGGTGGCTCATAGAGACTGAACCACCAACCAAAGAACATGCATGGATGGGTCCTAGGCTCCCTACACAAAGGAAGCTGATGGACTGCTTGGTCCTCGAGTGGGTTCCCTAACAATTAGAGCGGGGACTGTCTCTGACTTGGACTGGGCTGCCTGGTCTTGCCTCAGTGAAAGAGGAGGCACTTGGTCCTGATGTGACTTGATGTGGCGCAAAGGGGGGGGGGGGGGGTTGGGGGGGGGGGGGGTGAGGGTAGGACTGCGAGGAGAGGAGGGAGTAAGGCTGCAACTGGGACGTAAAATGAACAAATAACTTGATGGAAAAAAAGAAAAAGATTAAAAAGATAAAATGCCAATGATTAAATCACACATTAATATCGAAGGAGATTCTGTTAAACGTAATAATTTTGTATTGTCTCAGATAAATTGCAGTGAAATTTTATTCTCATATATGTCAACTTTTTGTTCCTTTTTTTCTAGTTAATTAGATTTTTTTTTCCTAGAATGAAAAAAAGTCAAAATACACTAGAAGGGAGTTTTTTTACAGACAAAAGTAAAATGACTGGTACGTTGTAGGCATTCTCAGGAAATTCTATGGTAACTATGGTTTAAGCTTTAAAAGAGAGACTGAGTCAGAGAGAGACAGAGATTTCATGAAACAATTAAAAATACAGAAAAATAATATGTATTTTTTTTTTCCTTAGAGTTTAGTGTAGAGAATTCCAAAAATGCTACCTGAGGCAAAAATGCTACCAGTCTTTATCCAAACTGTGATCCCATGGGTAGGGTTGGCTATAAGAGGGGCCAGGAAGGACAGGAGTGGTAGAGAAACAGCCAGTATAAATGCAATGTGGTCTCATCTAGTTCTGGTTTCTGGAGCTGTAAGGCCTTCTGAGACCACATCTGGAATGTACCACATCTCTAAACTACCTGCCCGGTGGATGGAAGAGGGACGCAGCCCCTGTGTCCATTGCCCCATTGGTCAAACTTTGCCATGTACAGCGTAACATTTCCTACTCATACAGTTTGCTCGCAAGTATCCAAGATTCTCAGGCTTCAGGAGGCAGAAGACTTCTCTGTAAGAACAGAGGAGGTCGTTCCTTCTCGTCCCCATCCCTCTGTGCCTAATACTACCCTGGCTGAGAGGTAGGATGAGGCCAAGTGGGACTGTGTGGGCACAAAGGATGTTAAGACAACACTAATGACATTTTTCTTGATAACAAATAAGTTATATCCAATTTACAGGTAGATACTTTTATAGTTAATGAACATTGTTAAATACGTTGATTAAATGATGTATTATCACTGGCCAGTACAGACATGCAATGAAGGGCTGTTTTGTTTTGTTTTGTTTTGTTTTGTTTTGTTTTGTTTTGTTTTGTTTTGTTTTGTTTGAGAGTGGGCATCTCCCTTTGTAGACTTGGCTGTCCTAGAACTCTCTGTGTAAACCAGGCTGGCCTTGAACTCATAGAGATCCACCTGGGTCCACACCCAGAGTTCATGGATTAAAGGCCTGCAACACCACATCCAGCCTATAGAGGGATCTTGAAAGAAAATAGGATCTACTCATCTTGGTTGGAATTGTTTGGATAGCATTTAAATAAGGCTTATAGTATAAAAATGTTATGTGGATACCACTCCTAGGCATATACCCAAAAGAGACTCAAGTACACAAAAAGGACATTTGCTCAACCATGTTTGTAGCAGCTTTATTTGTAATAGCCAGAAGCTGGAAACAACCCAGATGCCCCTCAACTGAAGAATGGATGCAGAAACTGTGATACATCTATACAATGGAGTATTATTCAGCAATGAAAAATAAGGAAATCATGAAATTTGCAGGTAAATGGTGGGACCTGGCAAGGATCATCCTGAGTGAGTTGTCCCAGAAGCAAAAAGACACACATGGTATATAGTCACTCATATAAACATACAACATAGAATAAACCCACTAAAATCTGTACATCTAAACAAACTAAGCAAAAGAGAGGACCCTAACTAAAATGTTCAATCCCCATCCTGAAAGGCAAAGAGGATGGACATCAGAAGAAAAAGAAAACAGGAAACAACCTTGGAACCTGCCACAGAGGGCCTCTGAAAGCCTCTGCAGTATAGACTGTCAAAGCAGATGCTGAGCCTGATGGACAACTGTTGGGCAGAGTGAATGGAATTTTATGTAAGAAGAGGGAAATAGTAAGAGCTGGAGGGGACGGGAACTCCACAAGCAGAGCAACAGAACAAGATAATTTGAACACAGGGAACTTCCCAGAGACTCATACTCCAACCAAGGACTATTTGTGGAGATAACCTAGAACCCCTGCACAGATGTAGCCCATGGCAGTTCAGTGTCCAAGTGGGTTACATAGTAATGGGAAGAGGGACTGCCTCTGACATAATCTGATTGGCCTGCTCTTTGATCACCTCCCCCTGAGGGGGGAGCAGCCTTACTAGGCCACGGTAGAGGTTAATGCAGCCACTTTTGATGAGAACTGATAGACTAAGATCAGAAAGGAGAGGAGAACCTCCCCTATCAGTGGACTTGGGGAGTGGCATGCATGCAGAAAGGGGAGGGAGGGTGGGATCGGGAGGGGAGGAGGGAGGGACTTATGGGGGGATACAAAATGAATAAAGTGTAATTAATAAAAATTTTAAAAAAATGTTATGTGGAAACATTCTTAATCTTACAGAAAAGGCAACATTTAAAATCAATTACCTTGCAGTAAAATCCTGATATGGTGGGAATAACTTGATCCCCTAGAAGAAAATCTGTCAGACTTTCATAGGAATCCTAGAGGCAGGTGATTTCTAGAAAGAAAGGAGAAAGTAAGAGTGAGAAATAGAAGAAAAGTAAAGTTTTCCTCCAAATCTCAAACTGAGACATTGCTGAAAGAAAATGTTGTGCTCAAAATTATTCCTACACTCAAAAATGAAAGCAATTTGGATCTTTTATCACTGTTACCATTCAATTCAAGTTGGGTAAAGACTTAAGTATAAGAAACGAAACTGTTGGGGGAGCATCCTTACCACGCCACAGAGGAAGACTATGCAGCCAGTCCTGATGAGACCTGTTAGGCTATGGTCAGAGGGAAGGGGAGGAGAACTTCCCCTATCAGTGGATTTTGAGAGGGACATGGGAGGGCATGAGAGAAGGAGGTTAGGATTGGGAGGGGATGGGGGGGGGCTACAGCTGGGATACAAAGTGAATAAACCGTAATTGAAATAAAAAATAAAAATTTAATAATAAAAAAAAAAAGAAACAGACAAACAAAACTGTTAGCCTCCACAGTGATGACATGGGCAGCCTTTTGTTAGGAGCCTTGAAGAAGAAAACTTTTTCTCTCTCAGAGTTACCAACATCACCATGTTGACAATAAATAACCTGAGACACGGGGAGGTTAAACAGCTGCCACGATGTCAAAGGCTGTTAAAATCCAGCCTAGGTACAGCTCCGACGGGCAGACACCAGAGCCTAGACTCCTCATCGGTAACCTACAATTCAGATGTGAAAATGGGAAAAACATCTCCAAACTACATGTACCGTGAGGGCTACTCTCCAAAATACGCAAGGGACTCACACCTCCATAGTAAAAACTTAAAACTAGGCTAAGGAACTCAAAAAGTATTGCCCAAAGAAGGCTTAAAAATGGCCTATGAGGCAGGTTAAGAAGTGTCCAACACCACTAGCAGAGAGGAAAATCAAAATCACAATGGAACATTTAACATCCATTGGATGGCTGTTATTTCTTAAAGGGAAAGTGTCAAAAAGTATGCTGAGAAATTGAAACTGTCACAAACTATCAGAGATGATACAAAAATAAAAATGGTAGAACCACTTCAGAAAATTTTGAGTTCCTTAAGAAATTGAAGACAGAATTTCCATATGATCTAGCAAGTGTATTCCCGGGTATCTAGCAAAACAAACGGAAAACAGGATCGTGAAGATATATTACCACGCCTGTTTTCCTTGTGTCGCTATGTACAAAAGTCAAGTGGAAGAAAGTGTCTAAATGTCTGTTGCAGGTGGGTGTGGAATATGCACACTATGGAATACTATTTGACCTTAAGGAAAAGTCTGCTATGTGTGACAGTATGAATGGATCTTTATGACAGACCAAGTCATATAAGCCAATCACAGGAAGACAGAACCATATGAGCCTACCCATATGAGGCATCTAAAGCTGCCAAACTCAGAGAATCAAAGAATAGAATCACAGCGATCAGGAGCTGAGGCACAGAGGAAAGGAGGAATTACTGGTTCATACACCTGAGGTTTCAGACCAGTAAGATCAATAATTGAGGTCAGCTAGATGGCTCAGGAGATAAAGGCCATCGAGCCTGATGATCTGAATTCAACTCCTGGGGCCCACGTGATAAGTGTGTGTGGGTGTGTGTGGGTGTGTGTGTGTGTGTGTGTGTGTGTGTGTGTGTGTGTGTGTGTGTAAGAGTAAGGTGCATGTACACACACACAAATTAAGTTTTTACAAGGTGAATAATGCTCAGGTAGTATAATGTATGCCTATAACCAACAATTATATATTATACTTAAAACTTGCTATAAGGGTAGATCCCACCTAAAATATTCTATCAAAACAAAAAATAAGCATTTAAAAATAGTCATTTCCAACTGATGATATAGACTTCTATCCATCGATGTGGTGAGGTCTAAGGAACACTGAGAAGAAGTTCTAATTATAAGGCAGACTGTGGGCTTGGGGTGTCACTGTGAGGAACAGCTCTTGACTGTCAGGCACAGGCTTTAGGTTCAAATCCCAGTCAGATCAAAACAGTAATTGCTGATAATAATAAATGATGAAAACACAAAGCAGGATTGTGTAATGCTTTTCAACCTTTTGCTGTCATGAATTCTGAGCAATTTTACACAGTCCGTAGTTGAAAGTGAAGCAGTGACTCACTGGGGTTTTGTTTTGTTTTGTTTTGTTTTGTTTTGTTTTGTTTTGTTTTGTTTTTATTCTTTGAAAATGTCATACATGTATACCGTGCATCTTGATGAATCTTGATGATATCCACTCCTCACTCTCCCCGGTTACCCCTAGGATCCCAGCTATTGCATTTCCCTCTTTGTAGTTACTGTTTTATTTGCATTTTCTACACAATTATAAATTATTTAAAAAAAAAAACAGAATAGGCACTTCTGAAAACCCAAGATAGATAAAACAGTCCTGAATAATAAAATCACTGCTGGAGGCATCACCCTCCCCAATTTCAAGTTGTACTACAGAGCTATAGCAATAAAAACAGTAAGGTATTGGCACAAAGAACACACAGAAATTGATGGAATCAAATTGATGACACAGACACACACACACACATCTAAGGATGCCTGATTTTTTAATAAAGAAGCCAGAAATAGAACAAAAAACAAAACAAAACAAAACAAAACAAAAAAAAAAACCAGCATCTTCAACAAATTGCACTGGTCAAACTGGATGGCTGTATGCAGAAGAATACAAATAGATCCATACTTACCATCCTGCACAAAACTCAACTCTAAATGGATTGATGACCTCAAAATAAAATGAGATACACTGAACCTGATAGAAGAGAAAGTGGGGAAGAGCTGTGAACTCATTGGTACAAGAAAAGACTTCCTGAACAGAACACCACAGGCACTAAACCCAACAATTAATAAAAGGGACCTCAAAAAAATGAGAAGTTTCTACATGTCAAAGGAAACAATCTTTTGGACAAAGCAACAACCTAGAGAATGGGAAAAGATTTTACCAACTACACATCCCATAGAGGGATAACATACAGAACATATAAAGAACTCAAAACACTAGATGCCAAGAAAACAAATAACCCAATTAAAAGTGGGGTGCAGATCTAAACAGAGAATTCTCAAAAGAAAAAACTCAAATGGCTGAGAAGCTAAGAAATGTCAACTGCTTAGTCATTAGGGAAATGCAAATCTTTAAGATTTAATCTAACACCTGTCAGAATGGGTAAGATCAATAAAACAAGAGACAGCTCATGCTGGCAAGGATATGAAGCAAGGGGAACACTCATAAAATACTGGTGAGAGTACAAATTTGTACAACCACTATGGAAATTAGTGTGGTGGTTCCTCAGGGAGATAAGACTCAATCTACCTCAAGATCCAGCTACCATCCAAATGATGTTTGTCCTGCCACTATGATACTTACTCAACCATGTTTGTTGTTACTCTATTCTTTTTTTATATAATTTTTATTTTTTATATTAATCACAGGTTATTTACTTTGTATCCCAGCCATAGCCCCCTCCCTCATTCCCTCCCAATCCCACTCTCCTTCCCTCATCTCCTCCCTGTCCCTCTCTAAGTCCACTGATAGGGGAGGTCCTCCTCCCCTTCCATCTGACCCTAGCTTATCAGGTCTCTTCAGGACTGGCTGCAATGTCCTCCTGTGACCTATGTTGCTCTATTCTTAACATCCAGAAGTTGAAAACAAAGAAAACATAGTAAAATAGAATATTAGTCAAATGTTTTTGAATGAAATTCTTAGGTAAGTGAATGGAACTTGAAAATAGCCTGGTTAAAAAAAAAAAAAAAAAAAACAGAGCCAGAAATATAGTATGTATTTACTTATATGCTAAGTCATTGAGGACCAAGCTACAATCCGTAGAACCACAGAGGTTAGGTATAGAGTAAGGGACTGGCAGGTCAGGGGTTTAGATCTCCTTAGGGAAGGAAAATAGAATAGAATAGCTATAAATGGATACGGAGCAGGGGAGCCAAGGGAGGGGCTGGAATGGGATGATTGTGTGAAGAGTGGGAGGAAAAAGGAGAATGATGAGGAAGAGACAACTAAAATTAGGAGCCATTTCCAGAGTAGTTTGGAAACCTAATGTACCTAGAAACTTCCTAAAATATACACATGTGTGAAGGAGATCTCAATGAAATTGCCAGACAATGGAGAGACAGAGCCTCAGCTGGACATCTCTTGTCACCAAATGAAGCTTCCAGGATCTGGTACTAGGAATGGGTTACATTTATTTGAGTTGTTGTCCAAAGGAGTCTCATAAGAGCCTCGAAACGACCCAGGCTATTGGCAAAACTATAGTTTGCTCTCCACAAGCTAAAAACAAATTCCATTCCTCAAGACCTATACAACTTATTGAACATGGAGAAATTGAACTGGTGTCTACATGGAGCCTTCACCCCTACTCACTAAGGTCTTTTGTACAGGAAGGTACACTGCACGCTACCAAAGGGTAAACTTAAACACCAACCTAGTTACAAGCCCTTTGATCTACAATTATGTCCTGTTTTCGAGTGGCAGTACAAAGCATGTGAGAATATAACCAACCAACATCTGATTTGACTTAAGGCCCACTCCATAAAATGGAACCCATACCCCCACACCCAGCACTGCTTAGGTGATCAAGAACCTGACAGTAGATAAACCAGGGACCAGGGAAGAGACCAAATACTACTGTTCTATGAACTACAACTACAACAAAATGTAGCAGTAAAATGACTCCTAACGGCATTCTGCTATTCTTCGATCATTGCCTTGCCTAGCCATCATCAGGGAAGCTTTGTCCTGCATCAGATTGGAATAAATATATAGACCCATAGCCAGACATTTTGTGGACAGAGTGAAAGACCTCAGAACACTCAGCTCTAAGCGGGATGTCTTCATCAAAATCCTCCTTTTAGGGTCAAGAAACCCAGCAGAATAGAAGGCAGAAAGAGTGTAAGAACCAGCGGTGATGGAAGACACCATGAAAACAAGGCCCTCTAAATCAACATGACCGATACATATATGAATTCATATAGGCTGAGGCAGCATACACAGGGCCTAGACGGTCTAAAAGCATGTCTAAACTGCACACACACACACACGTATAAACAGATACACAAAATAAATATATATAGACATACATAAAATGTAAAACAATGAAAAAGAAAGCTCACATGAGAAATACAGAAGCCTTCCAACAAGTTTGCCCTTTGAGAGAACAGGGAAAGGAAGGGTGTATATTAAAATCATTGCAACCATAAAGGAATAGAGTCTGCTCTTCATACATTGAAAAATAATATTGAAGATATGGGGGTGTACCTGCAATCCCAGCACTCAGGAGGCTAAAGAGGAACGGTAGGTTCTAAACAAACATAGGCTACATAGTGAGCTCAACAACCACCTAAGCTCACGGCAAGATCCTGCCTCCAAAGGAAAACAAAGTAAACAAAGTAGAACAGCTTCTCTAGAAGAAATGAGAACAAACTGAATCAGTCTGTGATAAAGGAAAAATTCAGTGGTGCCTCAATAAAATTTCCAGTGCTGTGATAAGACACCACGGCCAAGGAAACTTGTAGAAGAAGGCATTTAATTTGGGCTTGTGGTCCCAGAAGGTTACAGCCTATGACCATCTTGTTGGAGAGCATGGCCGCAAGCAGGCAGAGTCGAGTCTGGAACAGTAGTAGAGACAGAGACAGGGAGACACAAACAGTCCTAATTGAGAAAACACTGACTTTTGAAACTTCAAACCTACCCCAAGTTTTCTGCCTCCTCCCTCAAGGCCGTATCTCCTAATCCACCCTAAAAAAAAAATTAAAAAAAAAATTAAAAAAAAAAAAAACAACCAAACAGTTCCATCAACTAGGGACCGAATATTCAAATATATCAGTCTATGGGGTCCATTATCATTCAAAGCAACACAAGTGGCTTCTGAGAAAAGTATTTAAGATGTTTCGATAGCTGCTTGGTTCAGAGAGGAATTTGAAAAATTCAGAACTGTGACCAATGGGCACAATGAAAGATGCATTCCAGTGAGATTACACTGATGTAACAAGCAGAAAGTTAAACTAGCCAGGGCTGCTATGTATCTACAATTCACAGGGTCCTTGAACCATATTTCTAAAATCTCATCATATTCCTTGACCCCAGGACATATTCCTTGTTTCCCTAAATGAAGTTGAATATGTATATACCATTTTTGTTCTTTAGAAATATCTTAAGACCCAAGCCAGAAATATAATGTCTAATTTTTCACGTAATCTTTGTAACAGAATGCAACAGGGATGCTCATAGCCTTGACAAAGACTGGGGTGTGTCTGCTGTCTTTAGTTTGCCTGAACTATAATTAGATTGTTATGAAATAATTGGATTGTTATTATGAAATTTTCAAATAGTCTCTGTTAACTCGCCGTTCCCCACCTTTACTTTTTATTTACATGTTCTCGATTGCACTTCGCACACACTCCAAGAAAGCAGAAGCTGGGAAAGGAATATACTTCATATGTGCATTTATGAGTCCCATAATTATGCTTGATTTGTTCACAGTATATCATCCACAGTCAAAAATCCAGTTTTCCTCCAATAAATTTCACTGTCAACCAACAGAGTACAGGAAATTCATTAGCCATTACCACAGTGATAAAGCGGTGATCCCCAACAGACAGAAGCACCATCATATTATAGAACCTGAATGTGAACACGGAATACACAGCTGCAATATAGCTTCCATACACACACACACACACACACACACACATTAAACACACAGTCATTAAACTCACAGATTATCTTGCTTGCTAAGCATTTATTCAGTAAGGAAAGAGAACCAGTCCAAACAAGCCTGAATTACACAGAACACTAAGTATAAAATGTGCTAATTCTATCTGGCATCTAGCTGCTTGTCAAATTCATTCAGATAAGTTATGTTCACAGGCTATCATAGAGACAAAAAAAAGTAAATGTAACTAAGCCTCACAAACAGAATCTTGTCAGAATATTGTATCACAAGAAACAAGTTGCTTTATGTGCAGGAACCTGTAAAAGATTTTTATTTACTTGACCACTTTAAATACTGGAACATTTTTAAGTAGTATCGATTAATTTTAATGAAATGATTTTACATTAACAATTATTTCCTTTTTAAACATTTAGTTTAGCCAGAAGAGCTTGAAGCATTGCAGTTCAAATTCTAAAAGAACACAGATGCCAATCCAAACTATTATACTTAGCAAAATTATCTGTCATAGTTTAAGGAAAAAGAAAAACTTTTCACACAATACAAATGGGCTAAAATAACTCATGTACACCAAAACAGCCCTACAGAGAATACTGGAAGCAATACTTCAGGCTGAATAAAGGAATAACCATAATCAAGAAGCTACAGAAAGAAATAAATGAGGATGTAATAACTGAAATACAAAACAGAGCTTAGAAAATAAAAAGCAAAAAAGGCAACACATACCTCTCAATGATACCTTTAAATATTAATGGCCTTGATTCCCCAATCAAAAGACACAGGTTAGCTGAATGCATTAAGAAACATAATCTATCTTTTTTCTATCTAAAAAACAAAAATTCCATAAAAAGCATTCTACTGGATTTCAACCCACAGATTAACTCAAACTCACACTCTCCTATTGGCATGTTCCCTGGACATAAACTAAACAAAAAACATAAGAATCATTTTACCTCATATGTCAAATGGACTTAATAAGAATCTACAAATTTTTCTACTCAAACACCAAACAATGTCCTTTCAAGTCAGCAGCCCATGGAATTTACTGTAAAGTAGAAAATAAAATAAAATAAAAATAAAACACAACAAATATAGAGAAACTGAAATAATTTCACTTTGTAATGAAGCTCAAAATCAATAGCAAAGGGATCTCAATATATACCAGTTCAACATGCTACTTAATGGATCAAAGAAATTAAGAAGAATTTTTTAAATTCCTGAAAATGAAAACACAACATACCCAAATCTCTGGAATACACTAAAAGCAGGCTTAAGAGAAAATTTTGTAGCTCTTAAATGCTTTTTAGAAAATCAGAAAGAACACAAATAAATAGCTTAGTGATGCTCTCAAGAGTTTGGTAATATAAGAACAAAATAAGCCCAAATCCAGAAGCAAATAATAAAAACCAGGGCAGAAATTAATCAAATTGAAACAAAAACTTTTAAAAAAAAATCAATGAATTTGATAGCTGGTTCTTTAAAAAAAAAAAATTCAACAAAATTGACAGGCTTTGAGCCAAATTAACTAAAAATAATAAATTTAGCAGTTGACACAACAGACACCACAGAAGAGCAGAACATTGAAAAATGACTACTTTAAAAACTTGTACTCCATTGAACTGGTATATTGTCAAGAAGTGGAAGGCTTTCTAGGTGCATTCAAACCACCAAAATTAAACCAAGAAGAGATCAACAGCTTAAATAGACCCATAAGAAACAGGAAGGTTCAAACAGTAATATAAAATGTTCTTACTGAAATACCCAGGTCCAGATGGGTGTATAGCAGAAGAACAATAACTTATACCTTATACTTCTCAAAATGCTGAGAGAGAAAGAGAGAGAGAGAGAGGAGGAAGGGAGGGAGGGAGGAAGGGAGGAAAAGAAAAGAGAAGGAACCGGACAGAAGACGCACTTCCAAATTCCTACAAAGACAGTATTATTCTAATACCAAAGCTAGGTAAAGACACAACAGAAAAAGAGAAATATATGGGCTACAAGCCAATATTCTAGATAAATGACAACAAATTAAAATAAGCCGGCGAGATGGCTCAACAGTTAAGAGCACTTTCTCTTTTACAAAAGACCTGAGTTCAGTTCCCAGCACCCACCTCAAGCAGCTCACAGCTGCCTGCAACAAGCTCCAGCCCTCTGCCACACCCACATACAGACATACCCATACACACATGAGTAAAGCTAAAATAAACCTTTTTTTCAAGAACTAGAAAGCTATCCTTAGCCAAGAAGTCATCAAACTATCTCAATAGAAAGCCAGGCGGCTGCTCAGCTGGCTTCGGATGCGAGGCTTTGTTTTAATTGTGCACGTGAGTTTCACATTTCTGGAAGAGCTTCCGCTCACAGGAGAGATGAGCTCAGCAAACTGCGTACCCCTCTAGGCACCCACAGCAAAAGAGAGCGAAACAGACTCAACACTCCCTGGGCCAGCAAAATCCCTGATCTTAAATTTCCAGAGAAAAGAAACAGACTCAGAGACAGTTGTTAAGGAATTCTGGCCGAATCTCTTCAGAGAGAGAAGCTAATAGGTATAATAAATGACCCAGGGCATGGATAGGAACAAATTATCTAAATAAACTTAAGAAGACATTATACACGGACGGTGGACCCAAACAAATGTGAACTTGTAAGTCACAGATGCAAATTCCGAGGCCTGCTCAGCCCGTTGGAAGCTGTTTGACCTCAGGCTTCTCAATTCCTTTGTCAGAGTTATTAGACTGGCCTCTTAAGCTGTCACCTTTACAGATGTAAGCAAAATAATTTTATGAAGAGATATTTTGTCTTATTAAACACTGCCCCAGAACATAGTCCAGATTTCCCTCTTAGGAAGAGTGAATGAATATTGGAGCAGAAGGTTTACATTAGACTTTTTATTTAAATTATCATTACCACGGGCTCTTAAATCACCTAATGATTCGTTTGCTTAGCAAACCGAAAACAGAATGTTTTAAGATAAACTTTAACTTGCTACAAATCATAAAATTATTTCCATATAAAGTCTGTTTACTAAATGTGTTAAACTGTTATACGGTCCCTTAAATTTTATGGAAAGACAAAGAGGTGCCTGGTAGGAATACCTCTAAAAGCAGTATATACTTGACAAAAAAAAAAAAAAATACTTCCATGCTATAAAAACAGAATACAAAAAGACTATCTGAGATGTCTAACCCAGAGAACTGAATTACTACATCCAACAGGAGCCAAGATGATGTCATTTTACATGGAGCCACGCTCGAAGGAAAGATTATAACTTTAAAGTTTATCTATTAGACACTCATTATTCTAGCAGATTCTAAGACAAGAAGACACTTCAGACTTCTTCATAGACTGACAGTAAGGAATTTGGTGACTGAAACCTCGCCGTTTCTCTGGTTTTTAAATGCGAACAAACGATAGAGTTACAAATGGCCATGGCTTCCAGCAAAAAAAAAAAAAAAAAAAAAAAAAGACCCATAAGGTTAATACTTTTATGTCACCAGGACATGACTGTTAATTGTGCATATTTTAGCTGCAGGCAACATTGTAGGCCTCCCTGAAAGGAACTACAGATGTCTGTTTTAGCTTTGCAAGACCTCACATTCAACCACTCGGAAATTATTAGCCCCAGATGCTGCACTGTCAAATAACAAGGAGGTCCAGAACAAGGGTTCGTGGCTGCAGCAATGGGCAGGCATGATTAGCCTCCTCACAACACTTCAGTATGAATGAGCAGGAGAAGTTGTGTGAAGCAGCAGAGCTCTATGGGTGCCATCCAGAAAAGTCTTTTCTAAAAAGGCTGCTATAACCTTTATCAATTTTTTGATTGATTGATTGATTGTGTGTGTGTGTTTGTGTGTGTGTGTGTGTGTGTGTGTGTGTGTGTGTGTGTGTGTGTGT
>NW_026596095.1:15553852-15591176 GCF_907164565.1 Psammomys obesus | reverse complement strand
GTGTGTGTGTGTGTGTGTGTGTGTGTGTGTGTGTGTGTGTGTGTGTGATGTGCCTCTCTGGATTTGTTATTCGGTGTATTCATTTGTAAATATTTAAATAGCTTATCTAGGGTATGCATGTGTTTGAGAGGTCCTCGAAAACATCCCTGGGGCATGTCAAAGGGTTATCAGTTTCAAAGAAAATACCACTTGCAAATACTTTATGACAAGCCTGTGAATATTCAGTTAGTGACTCTGTTTTTCTCTCCGTATCTCTGCAGCATTAGCTGGACGTGACATCATCGCCATCCTCCTCTTTTTGCCAAGCCAAATATTCAGGAACGTACATAACACAGACATTGGTGGTATTTATCTTCTAACTGGAGTTACCAAGTGAAGTTATTAATTGCATTACTTCAAGGCACATGATATTTTCCTGACCCCCTCATGATACTGTGTGAAAATTATGAACTTACAGATCTCAATGAAGCCTTTTATCTCTTTGGATACAAAAACTACCCAACATAGGATTGAACTAAAATACCTTCCACTTTTGTCATACATATTTCAAGGTCTATAAAGCTGACATCACACATGACTTCCATGCATCAAGGACTGGTTGCTTCAATTTTGATGAGAAACAAAGACAAAAAAAATGCAGATTTCCATGTGAACATCATGAATATTATAGAACCTCAGGTCTAAGTGTTACCCCGAGGAAGTGCACCCTTGAGAGTGATTGCTTTCATTGTTACTCTCACTTTTCACAAGTGTGATGTGTTTCATACTGAAAACTCCAAATTAAAAGAAATAATGTGAGGAAAAAAAATAGTGGGCTAAGATAGTTTTTGATTTTTAAATTCAGAATCTTTTGATATGTACATTCTCTCCTTGCCAATCTAAAAAGAATAATAATGTACGATTTGAAGATCAAGTAATATTTAGGATATGTATTTATTTGCTATCTCACTTAACCATCAGAAGTTATAAGTATCATTTCCAGTAAGATAAATGGAGCTTAGATGTGTGTGATTTGTCTAAGATTATGAAGGTAGCCACCACTGGAAGCATACTTTTGACTCGGGACTCATTAAGACACCATGTCTAGGTTCTTCCAGTACACAATGGCACACCTTTCTGCAACTCTCAGTATTCTTTTGGGCTGAAAAGCAATGCTGGGAAAAGCTGAGCATATAACTCAACACATGACTCTGGGGTACCACTGTGGATTTCCATCTTACAAGGTTCATCGCAAGATAAGGAAGCAGCCAGCCGATCAGCAGTAAATCCTCAAGTGTCATTCACAGAAAACACCACAGAGCCATTAATTCTAGCCTTGGCAAAGTGTACCGACTCTTGCTTTACTCTCCCTCTTCTGGTTTTCATTAAAAGAGGGTGCATGTGTAAATCAAAATGCAGAACTTCAAACTGGCTTAAAAATACAGCATGACTCAAGGGGACCAGTCTTTATCTTATAAATACAATACGCATTATAAAACAAATTATTTCCAATCTTGATGTCATAGGTCAATAAAATTTTACTCTGTGTTCACTGGAGGAACGAAGTATTCTAACAGTCCTTTGATGTGTTTTAGAAGCAAATATTAATCTTTTAACATATACATTTGGGGGGGCAGGCAGTGTAACACAATGCCTATCAAAAACTTTAAAGGGAAAAAATGACTAAAATCCAATAGCTATGTTTTTTAAACTATATCTCAGTTTAAACTAAACATTTTTAAACTATATCTCAGTTTCATTTATAAGCTAGAGGCTTATAGAAATGATGTTGATCACATTTAGTTACTATGAGAACTAAAATCAGTAAGTACGGTACAGGGTAAGAGCTGAATATAATTACAAAGGAAGCAATGCTTTAAAGTGAGCATCTATGCCACTGCCTATGTGGAATTTTGATTAGCATGGAATGATGGTGAACACGAACAATTATCATAACCATATTAACCACATTCTTGGTCATTATCAAGTGTAGTCATTTGGTCATAAGCCAAATCTGTGACTAAACACCCAAGCCAGATTTTCAGTTACACGGGAAGAAGGTGTTGAGGAATGTGAAGTAGAGCTTTGAGCCAAAATACATCAGTAGACCCTTAGATAGTGATAGATGGTAGAGGAATTTTGACAACAAGTACACACAAAACAAGAGGACAGCAAGGAAATAAACCTAACCACAGAAGCAGAGTGAGAATTAACCTAACCCAAACACACAGGCAGGCCTTCTAAGTGTCACAGAAAATTGTTTCTTCCCAATGCCAAAGAGTCTGGAGTTTCAATATGCAAAGAATTCCCCTACTGAAAAAACTACCCTTGACGTCATTGTGCTCCTCTGTTAGAACACCCTCCATGCCTGGATGTTCCAGCAGTGTGTTATGATTTTTTGGATTATATGTAGAGACTGGTAAGCTGTTATTTTTCAGTTTGGATAAGATGCACGTGCTAAGAGACTGTAGACCCTGGGACAACAATGGTGATATTGATTACATGACATTACCTACACAAAGAGTGTTGGAAGAGACTACACAGTGGTCTATCTGCAGTCTTCAGGAGAACTCATTGTTATGGCTTTCGTAAGTTTTGGTCTGGGTAGGTATGTCCAAGCCTGAAGAGTGTAGAAAACCCACTATTCTACTGTGAATGCTTCATGTTTCTTGTGAATTGTGTAGAACACTATGAACTCTGCTAGAATAAAAAAAAAAAATGAACTTTATTCACTGATGACAGGCTAAACCATCTCCAATGTGCCTATCCTAGTGCAAAGGACCGATTGAAGCATCGTGAAAGACTTATGTGGTCAGAAAATAGAAAGAAGTAGTAAATCACTGAGGAAAAAAATGGACTCTTGGCCATTAGACATTTTCATGATCCAGCAGCTATGTGAAGCACCTTTTAACAGTTTGAACTCCAACTATGAACCATATTTATTTTCTTAACAAAATAAAGTATAATAAGATAAACCAAAAACCATTGCATCAAAGTTAAATAAGACAAACCAACAGAAGGAAAAGAACACAAAAGAAATCACAAGAATCAGAGGCCCACTTGTTCGCACACTCCTGAGCCCCATAAACAAACAAACAAACAAAAAACCTGCTAAGCTGAAAGCTTTAATATATACACAGAGGAGTTTAAGCTCATCACATTAAAGCCTCTGTGTACTTTTGGGAACCAGTTTTTTAAGTATATATTGTCGGTCCACCTATACACCTACATTAAGTGTATAGTCACTGATTCACTTACAAATGATACCTTACAGATTTTAGTATGTTTATCCTATATTATATGTCTAATATCCACTTATAAGTGAGTGTATACCATGTGTGTCTTTCTGCTTCTGGGATACCTCACTCAGGATGATCTTTTCTAGTTCCCACCATTTGCCTACAAATTTCATGATTTCCTTGTTTTTAATTGATGAGTAGGATATTAGACATATAACAGGATACAGATACTAAAATCTGTACACCTAAAGAAGCTAAACAAGAAGGAAGACCCTGGGTAAGATGCTCAATCCTCATTCAGAAAGGCAAAGGAGAAAGACATTGGAAGAGGGAGAAAATAGGGAACAGGACAGTAGCCTAACACAGAGGGCCTCTGAAAGACTCTACCCAGCAGAGTATCAAAGCAGATGCTGAGAATCATATCCAAACTTTGGACAGAATGCAGGGAATCTTGTGAAAGAAAGGGGAGATAGAAAGACCTGGAGGGGACAGGAGCTCTGCAAGGAGAGCAACAGAACCAAGAAATCTGGACCAAGAGGTCTTTTCTGAGACTGATACTCCAACCTAGGACAAAGCATGGCGATAACTTAGAACCTCTGCACAGATGTAGCCCATGCCAGCTCAGTATTCAAATGGCTAACCTAGTATGGGGAACAGGGACTGTCTCTGACATGAACTCAGTGGCTTGCTCTTTGATCACCTCCTCCCTAATAGGGGAGCAGCCTTACCAGACCACAGGGGAAGACAGTGCAGCCAGTCCTGTTGAGACCTGATAGGCTATGGTCAGAGGGAAGGGGAGGAGGACCTCCCATATCAGTAGACTTGGAGAGGGGCATGGGAGGAGATGAGGGAGGGAAGGTGGGATTGGGAGAGGGCAAGGGAGGGGGCTACAGCTTGGCTACAAAGTGAATAAACTGTAATTAATATAAAAAATAAAATTAAGATTAAAATGATACCTTACAATTTTCAAAGATCTGATTTCCTCTTTTTAAATTCATTCATTTATTCACTTTACATATCAATGATAGGCCCTCCTCTCCTCTCATTCCCATCCTCCCTCCCACTGTCCCCTATGCCCCCTCCCCTACTCTTCAAATAAGTGGATCCTCCCTGCTACCAACTCAGACTAGCACATCAAGTTGCATCAAGACTTAGCACATGTTCTTCCCCCCCTGGCCTGGAGAGGCAGCCCCGCCATGGGAAAGTGATCGAAAAGCAGGCAACAGAGGCCATGTCAGAGACAGCCCCCTCTCCACTGTCTAGGGAAGCCACATGTTGGCCAAGCTACCCATTGTCTATGTTTGTGTAAGGGACCTAGGTAAAATCCATTCATGGTCCTCGTTCGGTGTTCTGTAAGCTGGCTTGGGCCCAGGTTAGTTGGCTCTGTTGATCTTCTTGTGGAGCTCCTGTTCCCTGTGGATCCTTCTATTTTTACCCCCATTCTTCCACAAGACTTCCTGCACGCCTCCCAATGTTTGGCTCTGGGTCTCAGCATCTGTGCTATTGGGTAGAGCCTCTCAGAGGACAGCTATGCTAGTCTCCTATTTGCAAGCCTAGCAGAGTATCATTAATGGTGTGAGGGGTTGGCCCTCTCCCATGGGTTAGGTCTCAGGTTGGGCCAGGCATTGGTTGGATATTCCCTCAATCCCTGCTCTAAAAGATCTGTTTTCTTAAGCAAATGTCCCACATAAAACAAAATTGCACGTTTGAGGAAAAATTTTAGTTAGAAAGTAATTTTAATATAGAACAGTAACCACTCCAGATTAAATTCAAACCCTTCACCTATAGACTTCTATGAAATTTTAAAATATTAAAAAATAGTTCTCTAGGCCAGGCATGGTGACACTTGCCTTTAATCCTAGCACTTGGGAAGTAGAGGCAGAGGCAGGCGCGTCTCTGTGAGTTTGAGGCCAGCCTGGTCTATGAAAGGAGTCCAGGACAGCCAGGGCTCTGTTACACAGAGAAACTCTGGTCTAGAAAAAGACAAAAGAAAAAAAATCTCTAAAGATCAAAGGCAGGGTGTGATTATATTAAAAACAACAGAGGCGTTCATTCACCCTGCTCCATTGCACATATCTATCTGTATGTACCCCTTGTAGCACTGACGCAGGCACTCTCTTCCTGGTGTGGAATTTGTTAAAAGGTTTCTGCATCGATATTAAGTAGCCCAAACAAAGTCAAGGTGACAAGTGTCACAGCTTAGCTTAGAACCCAAATGTGTCTCCAAAGCCCACGTGAAGGAAGCAGGCATTTGCTGGAGCCCTAGGTATCACCAACAGTGTATACACTTTTCCCAGGAGGAGCTGGTTGACATAGAAAGTGTGGTACTTAGTATTTTGTCAACTGGACGCAAGCTAGATTTGTCTGGGGAGAGGGAACCTTGATTGAGAAAATGCCTCCATCAGACCAGACTACAGGCAAGTCTGTGAAGAATTTTCTTGATGACAGAGCGATACCTCATCTCTGTAGTGTGGGGTGGTCCTGGGAGTCTAACGTTGAGTAAGCTATGGAGAGCCAACCAGTAAGCAGAGCTCCTCGCTTGTCTCTGCTTCGGTTCCTGCCTCCAGGCTCCTACCTTGAGTTCTGTCCTTACTCCCCTCCCCTTACCTTACTAGTAAGCTGTAAGGTAAAATAAACCCTTTCCTCTCCCCCCCCCCAAACGTTGCTTTTGGTTATGCTGTTTCATCACAGTAACAGAAACCAAACGAGGACAACAAGGTTGTTGGTAGATATCTCCAACAGCAGCTTCCTCATCACAATAGCTGCCTTTCGGTAGTTCACGGAAATGTAGAATATACACATTCAGCCTGGTTTTCTGTTGACTTCAATAGTTTGAAGGAATTGTTTGATTTTTTTTGGAAGTTCCCGAGCCAAAGCTAAATATTTGTTTTAGAATATGAAATATTGGGGCTGGAGAGATGGCTCAGTGGTTAAGAGCACTGTCAGTTCTTCCAAATGGACCCAAGTTCAATTCCCAGCACCCACATGGCAGCTCACAACTGTCTATACTGCCAATTCCAAGGGATCTGACACCTTCACACTAATGCACATAAAATAAATAATTTTTAAAAAAAAATACTATGAAATACTAACATAGTCATTTTCTAGATGCATAAGCCAACCAACCCAACTGACTACAGACAGAAACAGTCACTTAAGAACCCAGAAAGTTCCAAGAGCTCAACTTGTGTTTTTCCACTTCTTTCTAAGTGCCCTGAACACTCTACTTCATGTGCACAAATGAGTACAATGTAGCCCACATGCCATTTTGTTTTGCTTTGTTTTTGGAGACAGGGTTTCTCTGTGTAGCCCTGCTGACCTGAAACTTACTCTGTAGATTCACAGAGTAAGTTGGACTCTGTGAATTGGACTCACAGATTTGCCTGCCTCTGCCTTCCATGACACTGGGATTAGAGGCCTGTGCCACCACCACTGGGCTAGCTGTGACCTTAAAAAGTGTGGTGGGGACTGGGGACAGTTGGAGAGATGGATTAGCAGTTGAAAAGCACTGGGTTCTCTTGTTGGAGACCCGGGTTCATTTCTCAGCACCCACATGGTGGTTCACAGCGACGGTGCCGGGCACACATGTAGACAAAACACCCATATACATGAAATAAATTAATCATTTCTTAATCTCTTTTTTAAAAAAGCATAATGGTGATGATCGGGCTCTGATGGTGGCAAAGAGGGACATTTGAAATATGCTAAGCTAAAAACAATTCTTTAAGAACTGCATCCAAAATAAAAAGGGCAAAACACAGTGAAGGGTCACCAATCTAGAAAAGACTGAGGAAGAGGATCTGAGGAGGATTAACAACCAAAGAGATGAACCTAGCCTTGGAAGCTCATTCCCTGGGGAGATTTGATTCAGCTGCTTTGAGGTGGTAGAGTTCAGGGCACTTTCTTGGGGTGAGTGATTATAAAACACACCTGGACATAAACCTGAATACTCCAGTATTTACATAAAACAGAAAATAATGAAATATTTCAATTAAGAGGGAAAGTGAGGAGACTTAATTTTCAAACAGACACACTTAAGGCAAAGACAATACAGAGAGTTGGACATTAGAGCAGGATAAATGTTATGTTGTTGCTATGGTGTGGCTGTCTTCACAAATCCATGTTGAAACTTAATCCCACTGTGAGGTACCGGCAGGTGGGACTCTTGAGAGGTTAGGTAATGAGAGGCTTTACATTCCTGAGTCATGGCTTAGTGGATTATTAGGTTAATGGGTCATCCCAAGGACAAGTCTTTTAAAAAAGCCAGGTTGGCTCTGTCTTCAGTGTGTACCTCTTTGTCACCCTGTCATGCCCTGTTCCATGTTAGGACTTTGCAAAGTCCTCAGTCAGCAAAAAGAAAGCCAGAAGGAGCTCGGCAGACACGCTTCCCTGGTGTTCACTTCCCAGGCTCTGGTGCTGGGAGCTAAAAAAACTTCTATTCCTCCTCTATCATCCAGCCTCGGGAATTTCGTTATGGCAGCATGACTAGAACTAATGTCGGTGAAAATCTGACCAAGAACATTATGCAACCATGAAAAACAGTTCATATGAAGCAAAAGGTGTTACTAGAGTTAGAAACAGAACGTCTTGGTGCTAAAATTTCAACTTACTAAGAAGATATAATTCTAAATTTGTATACCCATCAGAGCATAGCCACATAATATCTAAAACATTAACAGAACATATATAAATCTACAATCATATTGTAAAATCCTAATGAGCTTCTTTCGGTAAGTGTTGGTACAACAAACATTAAGCAAGCATAGGCTATGCAAACATTTGAACCACAAACCCAGCCTGCCTGACAGATGCCAAACCCTATACTCCACAAGCATAGAGCATGGATTTTAAGTACACACAAATCAATTATGAAAACTGACCTTCCTTGAGCCATAGAGCAAATTCCATTACCTTTCTAATGACTGAAATCTACAGTACATTCTCTAACCATTTAAGGTGCCATACACTGGTCAGCGCTTATTATACCTATACTATCCCAGCATTTTGGGGGCCTAAGGCAGGAGAACCCCAACTTTGAGGCTAGTCTAGACTAATTCTGGGCTATCATGAGATAGAGTCAAACCCTCTCTCAAAATACAAAACCAAGGTACATGGTACAATGAACTTTCTTTCTTTCTTTCTCCTTACTTTCCCTCTCTCCCTTTATTTGTTTTTTATTTTTTACAAAAAGGTTTGTGTAACCTTGGCTGTCCTGAAACTTGCTCTGATTCTTAAGGAAGGCAGCAGCATAAAACAGCACCAACAATTGGTGTTGACACACCTGCATTCCTCGGCAGAAAGGGAAATAAAGCCTAAATACACTTCACGCCAAATAAAAAAAGTGGTGAAGGCAACAGAGTGGCTTCGAAGGGATACTTCTAGAGGTTATTGTGCAGCTGTGAAGTTGAAGAAGGAGGAGGAGGAGAAGGAGAAAGAGAAGGAGAAGGCCTTCTAAAAACAACAGGAAAAATACCATACATGGAGAGGACCTAGACCCGCTGCTCAGACGTGGCCAACTGGGAGTTTAGTCTCCATGTGGATCTCTGAGTGAGGGAGAGACAGGGGCTGCCTCTATCATGGACTCAGTTGACTGCTCTCTAATCAATCACCCCTGGTGATGAGGCCTTGCCAGCCCATGGAGGAAGAGGATCCAGGCAGTCCTGCTGAGACTTAACAAGCTATGGGCAGATGGCAATAGTGGAGAACTCCTCCTTTCAGTGGACTGGGGGAAGGGGATAGGGGAAAGGGGGGAAGAAGGAAAAAGATGGGACAGAGGGGAGTTGAGGGAGGGGGCTTCAGTTGTGATATATAATGAATAAATTGTGAAAAAAAAATTTGAAAGAAAAGAAAAAAAAAGGATAGGTATGCTGGAATGTGTGAAAAATACAAGCAAAAGCTAATGCTTCTAGATAGTAATGTGGCCAAGGGGCTAAATGCATTAGGCATGGCAGGGTGCACTATCTGAAGGGCCAGCAACACGTTGTGTTCAATATCATGAGTAAGAGGGGCTGAGGTGAAAGCCTCCTTGAGAACCTTCAGTTAGCAAGGATGGCAAGAAAGGAAAGTCCAGCTCTGATGCTGCTTCTTGTGTGTTAAATCTAATGCGGTTTATTTGTTGGTGTGTTTTATTGGTTTGCTACTTATTACAATTTATTCACTTTGTATCTTGACTGTAGCCCCCTCCCTCATCTCCTCCCAGTGCCACCCTCTGCCCTCTTCTCCCTCTATGTCCCTCCCCCAGTCCACTGATAGGGGAGGTCCTCCTCCCCTACCATCTGACCCTCGCCCATCAGATCTCATCAGGACAATGTTAATTCTACTTTTTAGCTCTGTTTTATTTACTTTTTTTATACCTCTTCCTTCTCCACTCCAATCTCTTCCAGCACCCCAACACCAGGTAGAAGAGAAAAAAGGTTAGTGGGGAGAAAGGGTGTAGTTTTCCTAAGCTACTTCCTGCTGGTTAGGGTTGCCAGGTTCCTTGGAGCAAGTCCCATCCTCTTTTTAGGAGATCTCCAACTTCTCTTCAAATTGCAACAGCAACCAGGAGCAGTGGGGGCAGGAGGGGGGACAGCAGCCTTCCTTTGTCTTTCTCAGAGTGGTCTTTATCCCCTCTCAGAGTCCTCAGAATTAAACTATCTGCAGCTGGCAAAGAGCGCCTCTCAGAGCCTGCACAAGGCAAACAGTTTGCTGCTGTGGACCATCTGAATCAGCCCCAATATCCCACACCTGGGATTTAAAACAAATCCGTGTTTACATAACGTAACTGAGTTTTTTAAGTTACCAAAACTTTCCACTACGATCTAAGGCTCCTATTTTTAGTGTTTGCAAGTGTGGAGCCTTCGGAAGGTGGAGCCTGGCTAGGGAAAATAGGTCACTGGTAGTGGCCTTTTGAATGCTTTACATTTCCCTGGTTCCACCCGCACTCCCCACAACTGGCCAGCTGCCAGGTAAACAGCTCTTCTTCGTACTGCCACCAGAAGAAATGCAGCCATACAGCTGTGTGTTCCCTCCAATGGCAACTGAAACCCCCTGAAACAATGGCATCTAAAAACCCTGCCTGACTCATAGCCAAACTTTGGGCAGAGTGCAGAGAATCTTATGAAAGAAGGTGGAGATAGAAAGACCTGGAGGGGACAGAAGCTCCAAAAGGAGACCAACAGAGCCAACAACAACAACAACAACAAAACTTAGCCCAGGGGGCCATGAAGAGAATGATACCCCAACCAAGGACAATGCATGGAGAGGACCTAAAACCCCTGCTCAGATGTAGCCCATAGACTCAATCTCCAAGTTGGGTCCCTAGGAAGGAATGCATGGGTTTTTTCTGGCATGAACACAGAGGCAGGCTCTCTGGTCACCTCCCCCTGGGGGGTGCAGCTTTACCAGGCCACAGAGGAAGACAATGCAACCTGTCCTGATGAGACCTGATAGGCTAGGTCAGATAGAAGGGGAGGAGGACCTCCCCTATCAGTGGAGGACTAGGGGAGGGGCATGGGGGGGGGGAGAAGAGGAAGGGAGGGAGGGTGGCATTGGGAGGAGACGGGGGAGGGGACCACAGCCGATATACAAATTGAATAAATTGTAATAAATGATAATAATTTAAAAAAAATTTTTTTTAAAACCTGCCTGACTCAGGTTGACTCTGGTGGGAATTTTGTCACTGAAATGAGTAAAGCAATTATTAGGTTACTTACATTTCAAAGTATATAGAGCAGTAGGATTTATCACACTGATAAAAAGTATATTAGATCGGAATGTTTTGGAACATGCTGGAACAGTCCTTAAATTTGATCACGCATTAGCCATCCATTGCTATAATAAATACCTGAAATGATCATCCTATGGAGAGAAAAAGTACATTTTGGCCCACAGTCACTGAAGTTTCAATCCATGGTTGATTAGCCCTATTGTTTTTAGACCTGTGATAAAGCAATGCATGTTGGTACCATGAAATCATTCACCTCGTGACTAGGATTTGAAAGAGATAGGAAGAGGCTAAAGCTCCATTATATTCTTCAAGAGTATATAACTATAACTTCCTACTAGGCCTCATAGCCTAAGGTTTATACCATTTTCTAATTGCACAAGCTGGGGCCAAGTTTTTAATACACGGGCCTATGAAAAACACTGTAGATTTAAATTATGGAGCCATATACGCCTTCTCTACCTACAGGTAAGAAACCAACAATACTAGATGGACATGAGCATCATAGTGCATATTAAAGATTATTTATGAAGGCATAATTCATGATATAAAACAATTTGAAATATTAATGTCAATCAACCAGTGAAATTATGAATTAAATTTATACGTGGGAGTTCTATGCTATAAAGATGTTGAAAGAATTGAACTGAAACTCCACTGCAGAATGATTCTTGGAAGCAAAACATTGGATATACAGAAGCCCACTTACACAACAACAATCAACTTAACCTACGCAACTAGCTTTAATTAGGCTAAACTGTTAGGACTGTGGCCATGTACTTTGGTACATTTCTAAATAAAAGCAAAGAGATGCTTATGATATTAGTCGGGATATTAGTTTATTTTAAGAGGTAGTAAAAAGAAGATAGAATGGGGTGGGGGCTTAAGAGAAGAGACAATATGCTATGACCTGACTTAGTGGCTTGCATTTGTAACATATCATCAGGCTATATCTTTACTGTATGGACTCTTCTACGTGTGTTGTATTTCTCAGTCTGAGAGTCCTTAAGCAGCTGTTGGCCACATTAGAACTGAAACTAAAATGGCAATATATATACATATATATATCTTTGAGGTAATGATGTAGGGGAAATGAGCAAATAAATGTTAATGTTGCAAGATGAGCTTTGAGAAATAGCCACCAATATTTGAGGCAAGCACATAGTGTAGTAATAATATCCAATATAATAATAGCTAAGACACGGAACATGGTCAGGTATTATGCCAAGTACTTTATACATAAACATTTAACCTCACAAGTTGTATATAGAACAGACATATTTGAGTGCATTTCCTCCTGTCCAAGTATGAGTCACAGGGATGATATTTGTGAAGAAAGACACCGTGAAAAGACTGTGAAGGATCATCGCTGCTCCCAAGGGTGCGGACCTTTCGGAACATCACAGGTGTCAACAAACAAAAACGTTTGTCAAGAACTTGATGCCAACCAGTCAAGAAGAGATTAGCTGTTTTAAAAGAGATCGAGTATCTGTCCATCAGGGCGGGGCCAGGTAGAAACCTGTGTTTTCAAACAAAAAATAATAACAATAAAGAGTGAAATTCACAGAATGACTTAAAACCCTTCATTTTAACTAATCTACAAATCTTCTGCCATTTTAGGTATCTCTTCTCCTGCCTTAAAAAACTTCCTTAATATTTGTGTCTACAATGTATTTTTTTCTTAACGTTTAAGATCCTAACGTACTGCCAGCATGAGCTTTTTCTCGTGCTGGCTGTTACTAAGCCTCATCGTGTGGGGTCAGAAAGGCAAGCAGCCAGCAACTGCGCTGTGGCTGAAACAATAGTCCAGCCCACGAAGACACCTTTAGACACATGGACCTTCTTAAACATCTCTAGGGCTTATTTTGACTCCTTCCTAATTCTGAGATTCCACACTCACTGAGAACTGTACTGTAGATGATGACAACTTAAATAGGCAGTCTCCAATTTGGCAAAAGAAGCACAGTTCCCTTAGCGACGTAGACAGAAACAGTCAGCTGAGTTGAGGATTTCCTTTCAGATTGTTTGGATCTGATGTGGACCCACTGAAGCTGTCAAACTCCTCAGGGCTCTCCGCACATGAAATAACTGCCAAGGTAGGAAGTTATTCCTCCTATGACTTTGATTTAAAAATCAATATGCACAAGTATCGAGTTATTGACTGGTGCGTGGGCAGCTTACTTATGCTGGCTACAGACACGGAAGAAAATGAGTCTTTGCCTGCCTCCTCCAGAAGCCATTAACTGTAAGTGCCCCCATACTCAGTTAAGAACCCTATGCCCACGCTAGAGCAAGCAACCCTAGTTAACCTTAGTGGATCATTTTTGAAACGAGGGAGCAAAAGGACACGAAATAAGAGAAGGACTTGCAGGGAAGATAATGGAGTTAAAAGGGAGTGGAACGGAGTGAATGAGATCACTACACATTATACACATGTATGAAATTATCAAATAATAAATTTTTAAGATGTTAAAATTTTTAATTAAAAATCTTAAAACAACATGGACTTCCAGAAAGATTATAGAAGTAAGTCATTCTGCTGACTTGGCTAAAGCTAGCTGAAAAACAATTGTTTCGTTTTAATTTATTTAAAAGCTTGAAGTTTTCGTCTTTTATTTTTGCTAGTGGCAAGGAAAACATGCAACATGAAGTCGTTTTGTCAATACCTTTCTTTCTGAGTTAATTTGCTTATGTCATGGAATTTTCATTTATTTGCCCTTTCCTTTTCCTTTACTAATAGCAATGTTATGAAGCTCACAACAAAAATATTAGAGTGAAATAAAAAAACTATTTTAATACTAAGAATGCATCAAAACCCCACCTCTTTCAGTCACTTCTGCACAATATGACCATGTGATAATTGACCTGAATAGGGAAAATTGCCTTCACCGATTCAGTGTTGGATTATCTGCTGGAAACATACTATATCTTTGTTTCTGTCACTATTTTCGGACAGGGTCTTGCCGTACAGCCTGGGCTGTCCTAAACCTGCCGTGCTTCTACCTCTGCCTCCCAAGGGCTGGCCTTTGTCTCTATATGTGTTTTCTGTTGTTTGCTTTTGACACAGCATCTCACTGTGGAGCCCTGACCGGCCTGGAGCTTGCTAGGTAGACAAAACTGACCTCAGACTCACAGTTACTCTCCCATCCCCATCCCATTCCCTCGGAGCCCCATAATCTTCCCTGGAAGTCCCCCTCTTACTTCATGTTCCTTGGCTCCCTCTTTTCAAAAGTGATCCACTAATTTTAACTGGAGTTGCTTCTGTTGGCATGGGCATAAGAAGATTAACTGAGTGCAGGGAAACTCACTGGTTAATAGTTTCTGGAAGAGGGGGACAGAGAGTCATTTTCTTTGATATCTGTAGCCAGTAGTATGTAAGCTGCCCACATACCAGTCAATAACTTATACTTGTGCACATTGATTTTTATGACAAAGTCATAGAAGGAATAACTTCCTACATTTGCCCTTATTTTATGTGCAGAGAGCGCTGGCGAGTTCGACAGATGCAAGCCCACAGTGTTCAGAGTGCTGGGATTAAAGGCATGAGCCACCATGTCTGACTATATTTTTTAATTAAATTTTTGTTTTGAGACAGTTGCAGATCGCATGCTCTCACAGAGCAGTTCGGAGATTACACACACTGCCACCACTTTCTCTGCGGTCATATTTTCAAATCTGTGTGATATCGCAGGCAAGGCCCGTTCTTCTCAGGATCCTTGATGTGACGCTTCTGAAATAACACATCCCTCCCCTCCCTCTCTATTTCTTAAATGAAATCACTAATCTGGTCTCCATTGATCTCCACTGTCACTTAAATAACATTGTGTAAATGGGTTTGTACTATGTTTGGCCTTTGGGGACTGTCTCTCTTTATGGACCATAATCACTGTTTATCCCTTTTTATTGCACAGCAGTATTCCCTAAAATAATGTACCACATTTTTTTTTGAGCCACTTATTTGTTGAAAGACATCTGGGTTGCTTCTAGTTTGCGATCTATTACAAATAAGGCTGCTATAACTCTTACGTAAACATAAATACTTCCCTCCAGCAAACAGCCAAAAGAATGATTGCTGAGTCATGCTATAGCTGCCTGTTTACACATTTAAGAAACCACCATGTATCCCAAACTAGCCCTGCCCTACAGCATTCCCCCTCCGCATGTATTTGTATTTCTATAAGCGACTCCATATCCTTACAAAACGGCTCCTTTAATTATGGGCAAATAGTGACGAGTAATAGAAATATAAAAAGTTATCAAAAGTTATCAGTGAAAGCCCAGCTAATAAATCAGGAGACAGCTCCATGTTCTTTTTGACCTCCCATCATTCTCTCTTATAATTTTCAAGAATCAAAGGAGGAGGGGAGTTTGGGAGGCTGATTCAGTAAGTAAAGCAATTTCTGCACAAATATGAGGACCAAGTGTAGTCCCAGATCTTCTTTGATGATGGCAGGCAGTGACTTCTAAAGATGTCTGTAAAGTCCACAGGCCAGCGAAACCTGGCAGCACAGCAGCAGTAAGACAGGGTGTCTCAATCAAATGGGAAAACAAGGAACGCCACCCAGAGCTGTTCTCTGACCACCACAGATGTACACGAGCACACAAATACACACATACACAAACACACACAGCTCACATACACCATTTTAGAATCTTGACATGACAGTGTATCTTCAACAAGCCCATAAGTTGGTAAAGTTCATAGCTTTCATCTTGTTTTTAACATTATCTAACGAAATCAGCACAAATATTGCAAAGAGAACTAAAGAAATGATAGTCTGTAACAACTAATTAACCATTTCAAACTGTCTAGAAGGGAAGAATTTCAAACTTGCTGGCACCTAGAAATGATGAGATTTGAAGAGGTGTAACCCCTGGTTATCTGATGGCCACATCGCACACCTGCGGTTCTGTACTGCTGTCCTTTCAGTAACTACAAGCGGCTTGTCAATCAAAAGCACCCGAAACCCAGCTTCAGAAGTGCACCGTCACACACGAGCACTGGGCACTCGGGGAGGCAGAGGCAGGCTGATCTCTGTGAGTTTGAGGACAGAAACCCTGTCTTGAAAAAAAAAAAAGTATATTATCACATGAATTTACCATGTTGTCTTCTCTTTTATTTTAACCTTTTTCAAATAAACATGTGTTTTATGTTAGTTAAAAATAAACAACTGAACATTATATTGTACCTCATAAACACACACACAATTTTTTTGTGTTATTTTAAAAGGTTAAAATGGCCACAGAGGAAACACACTCTTAACACTATAGTTATTTGACACAAAATTTTAGGGAAGAGAGAAATAGGAAGACATGTCATACCAAAATAAACAACCAAGTGACAAATGTAATTAAAAGTGTGTCAGTCCTGACCAAAGAGGCTCTGATGTAGAATAATAATGCAAGAATCAACTATTTATGCTTTATATATGACTTACTGTATATATTAGAGTTCTCTAAAAGAACATGTGTGTGTGTAACTTTATTGCTTAAAAACTTGGAAAATTTAGTTGGCTTGGGTGATAAATAAGCGCATAAATTTAATGTGAAGTTTTACAACATTTGTTCTGAATGCTGTTCTAACTGTATATAAGTTCATCCAAATTTGGGTCTGGTTAATTTCAGCATGCCCTATCTTTTGGTGTATTTTTCCCCCTCTGCTTTCAATTATTCATCAAACCCAGTTTTAACCTCTCAAACACAACTGTTCACAGAATTGCTAATCACTTGAAAGTTTTCAGAAAAAAAAAAAAAGTATCATCATCTCTCTACACTCAACTCACTACCTTAAGAAATCCCCTGGATTACACGCCTATTCATTCAGTAACATGGGGACTTAAACCTAGGCTTAGATATAATAAAAGCTTGCTAAAATGCCCTTTGTCCTCTTACTGGAATATGCATTCTCGCATGCAAAGCAGAGGAGCAGGAAACAGTGACAGAGGAGAAAGATAGCTCCACACACTGAGAATAACCAGAGCTTCTGCTCTTGTGTTTTGAGTTAGCCTCTGCTTCCCATACCTTGAGAAACATCAAATTAAAAGAATGTGAGTCAAGACCACAAAAAAAAAGGAAAGAAAGAAACCACATAGATTTACAGGCCTGCACATAAGTCCATGGAGTTGTAAGCTCTAAGCAGAAGGTTTATGTTCATGTAAGAGTGGAAATTTCCAGCTTCTTCCAGGAGCACCATCTGTTTCTACTGGCTGGTCTTGGTTTGAATTATTTATTACAATAACCTCCCATTTATCAGGTTAACCTTTGGATTAGCTCCTAAAAAATGGCAAATATTTAGGATTTTTGAGAGGACAGTAGGACGTAAAGATTAATTTTACCATTGTTTATAAGTCATTTGGGGATCTGTGTTATAATAAAAACAACAAGAAGAAATCATATAACTAGCCTTGTTTAATAAGCTTGATCCTTATACATGTTTAAGTGGTATACAAGGTAGCATTATTCACAGCAGTCTATTTAGTTATGTAGTCATTTTAGGGATAAGTGTTTTGCCTGCTTGTAGGCACACACACCACATGTGGTATACAGTGGTCACCTGGAACTGGAATTACCTGGAACCACCATGTGGGTTTTGGAAATCCAACCCAGTCTCTTGGCGTTCTCTTCAAGAGCATCAAGAGCTCTTAACCATTGAGCCATCACTCCAGCTCTCATGTTAGTTTTTTTTTTCAATAATAATAAATTGGTGCAATTTTCAAACTAAGAGATAATTTTAATTCCCCACCGTAGTTAATACAGGATATTTTCCTTATCAGTCTTCCAATGAGGAATGGAAAAGAACAGAGTTCCCAGAACCAAAGCCAGGACATCTCAAAGCTGTCAAACAGCTCTCTGTGGATCTTTACGATCTGGTAAATCTCAGTATCTTAAGAAAAATAGAAATGACTTCTGAGAAACAACGTTAAAGATAAACCTCATGTTCTGAAGGGATTAAGTGTAGAAACACTGGGGAAATGCATTCTTAAGAGACAGCATAAATGTGTAGAGATGCACAATAATGTCGATCTCCATGAAAGTTAGTTTTCCAAAATAGCAGGGGAAACACAGGTTTTTACAGATTTCAGAACTCCATACCCTCTAGGCTTGGTAGGCTAGGGAACAATGCTTCAATAAAAGACACAAATTTGGAAAAGTCATTATGGGGTCTGTTGGCCTCACCAAAATGAGGGTGGAGCCCACGAATTTACAGCAGAGTTTACATACCAATAGCTAGTTGGAAGTTAAAAACATCCAATGCCAACGGTGCATTTGAATCGCCTAATGTGCTGACTGTCATTGGTTAGCAACCGAGTGCAGGGTGTTGGCTGTTTTCTCTTGTGATAGCTGGATCAGAGAGCTGGTACTTGGTGTCCTGTGCCTGATATCTCAAGACAGTAGCCCATATAACACATTGTCAGCACCAGAAAAGATCAAAATCTCAAGTTTCCATTGTGTTTCACGACCACACTGTGGTAAATGAAGAATATCTTTAGTCTAGTGTCATGTATAAGGGCCTTTGTAGCCAATAGTCACCTTGAGCTGTCAGGGTGCCACCTGCCGGCCAGGAACAATACAATTCCATTTCATTTTTCTCAAGCTCTGGCTGAGGGCAGCTCTAACAAGCTGATGAATTCAGGATCCTTGAGTGGGTCAGACACTGGCTCCTGCTAAATGAAGGCAGAGCTCAGAATTCTTGCTTTCTCTACTTTGCCTCCACTCGTTGAGGTCCTATTTTGGGGTATAGGGTTTTCTTCCATGTACATCTTTGTTAAGTTTTTAAAACATTATTGTAGGTAGGAGCTTGTAAATACATACATGCTCCTGTGTGCTCACAGGAAGGTCAGAGATTCACACCATGTCCTCTTTTGTTGCCTGTTCCCTTGAGAAAAAGTCCCTCGCTGAACCTAAAGATCACAATTTTCCCAGCTAGGTGGCTGGCTAGCAAGCCGCAGTGATTTTCCTGTCTGCAGACCGCCATTCTAGGTTATGGAGCATCACGCCTTGCTTTTACATGGGTGCTGCAGATCTGAACTCAGGTCCTCATGCTTGCATGCAAGTGTTACCACTGAGCCATCCTCTCAACTTCTGGCACTTAGGACTTAGAAAGAACTAAGAAGCAATTCTCTGTTTAGAGGTGTTGCTTTCATGAATATTGGCCTTTTGAGGCACCATAGACAGATATTTAAGTTTTTTGTCACAAAGCAACTAGACTTAGAATCATTAGGGTTTGGGGGAGCATAAAAAGCAGCATGGTGGAGATATCCAAGTCCCGTATGCTCCGTGTTTTCCCTAATGAGAAGTATTTCAGGCCATGAGTCATCTATGGCTTAGCTAAGACTTTAAATCTTTGTATCTCAATCCCCTGAGTCTTTATGGAGGATGATCTTTAAAGGGATGCATTCCATGCCTCGCTCCTGAGTGGCCTCTTCCAGATCAGAGTATTAACTACCCAAGGCCATCTTAAAATTCTGCATTATTTTTAAACTTGTGTGCACAAGAGAGTGTGCCACTGTGTAGAATTCAGAGATTCAACTCTGGTCCCTCCTGTTTTCACCCAAGCTCCTACTTGTGCTAGTTAGTTAGTTAGTTAGTTAGTTAGTTAGTTAGTTAGTTAGTTAGTTAGTTAGTTAGTTAGTTAGTGTCAGTTGCCACAGCAAGGGTCATCTCAGAAGAGGGACCCTCAGTTGAGAATGCCTCCATCAGATTGGCCTGTAGGACATTTTCTCAATTAACCATTGGTGTAGGAGAGCCAGGCCCATTGTGAACAGTTCTACCCTGGGTGTCACAAGAAAGCAGACTGAGCAAGCCATGAGGAGCAAGTCAGTGAACAGCACTCCTCCAAGGCTTCTGCTTCAGTTCCTGCCTCCAGGTTCTTGCCCTGTTTAAGTTTCTGCCTTGGTTTCATTCAATGATGGACTCTGATCACAGGATGTATAAGCAAAATAAACCCTTTCCTCCCCAAGATGCTTATAGTATTGGTGTTTCGTTTCTTTTGTTTTCTTTTTTAACAGCAACAGAAAGTTCACTAGGATACCACTGAATCTTCTCCCTAGCCTGAAAATCTATATTATTGAGAAAAAAAATTTCAGAATCTATATCTTTATTCCCAAACCCAGTAGTCAACAAATGGAAAGTGTGTTCTGTCTCTAGATTCCCCCATTTTGTACAGTAATATCTCCAGCTATCTGAAGAAGGAAGGATTGCAGCGTGGCTTTGAACCACTCGTTCTTTGTCCAGTGGTCTCCAGCAGCCATGCCTACTTTATCTCCAGAAGTAATTCCCCATGATATGTTGTGGGGCTCATGGACCATACTTCCAGAGGAACTGTCATGGAACAGCCAAGATGGAGCATATTCAAATCCCAGAAATCTCAAACATTCAATGTCAGGTCTGCCCAACAGAAAGCCATGGTGAGCAATACCTTTGTCATCTAAAGAATACGTCAACCAAGAGAACAGCGTTCATGAATCAAAATCTGGTAGCCCATTAATATGTTCGATCTTTGTTTTCACAATGTCAACTAAAATAAATATCTAAAAGGAAAATACTCAGGTAGGTGAGGGCATTTTTATTTTAATCCGCAACATAGAAAGCAATTATATTCACATCATAGATCTTTCAAATATTCTTAAGATCATACTTTTAAAAGAAGAATTTACCACCTCTTTCACTATGAATGCATTACAGCAAGTTTTTAACCTTAAGAAATAGGTTCTTGGCGCTGGAGAGATGGTTCAACAGTTATGAGCATTAACTGCTTTTCCAGTGAACCTAGGTTTATTCACAGCACTCGCACAGATGGCAGTTCACAACCATCTGTGATTTCAATTCCAAAAGATCTAACACCCTCTTCTGGAGGGTAGCCTCCTCAGGCTCTAGGTACGTACTTGTTGTACAGATATCCATATAGGAATGAAAAACATTAAGTAATAATTTTTACTATTTTCATTTTTAAAAAAAGTTTTTTCACCTCCTAAAAAGAAAACATCAACTAGGAAAATCACCAACAATGAAGACAAGGTAAACTTTCCCAACCTGTTTCATAACTAATTCTAGAGTTTTATAAGAATCTTTATTAAATATTTATAAAATCACAAAGTAGTAAACAATGTATATTAATGTTTAAATATTTAACAGAGCTATTTTATTAAGAATTCATCACCAATTTATGAAGGAAAAGAAACTAGAAAGAACAATAGGAAGGGTCTTCAGAGAACAGTTAAAATCATTTCTAATCTAAAGTCACACCATGTTCAGGTGAGTTCGACCAGATTGAATATTTTCAAAGCTAGTCAGTTCCCACATCCATATCAGCTCTGAAACACTTTACCACTTAAGAAAAACAATGAGCCTGTGAATAAGGAGAATACAGAAGGGGGAAGGTTGTATTTAAATATGTCCTTATCCTGCTACCTGAGAGTGATAAACAGGAGTAAAATAATGAGAACTTTCTGTGCGTAGGAGTCTTTGAGTGAGACCTGGTTCTACATCCAGTATTTGTTGATGGGTTTTTTTTTCTTTATTCTCTCACACATTACATCTCTAGCAGGCTCTCTCTCCCACCTTTCCTCTCTCAGATCCACTCCTCTTCCATTTTCCCTCAGAAAGAGCAGTGCCTCCCAGGTGTATCAACCAAACATGGCATAACAAGTTACCATAAGACTAGGCACATACGCTCATATCAAGGCTGAACCAGGCAACCCAGGAAGAGGGAAAGGGTCCCAAAAGCAGGCAAGAGAGTCAAAATAAAGAAAAATCCCCCCCACACACACCCCACTCTCACTGTTAAGAGTCCCACAAGAACACCAAGCTACACAACCATAGAATACATGCAGAGGACCTAGGTCAAATCTTTATGAACTCCCTGATTGTCATCAGTTCAATCTCTGTGGACCCCTGTGAGCCTTGGTTAGTGGATCCTGTGGGCCATTTTCTTGTGGTGTTCCTGGCCATACTGGCTCCTGCAGTCCTTCCTCCGCTCTTCAGCCGAAGCACCAGAACTCCACCTAATGTTTGGTTGTGGGTCTTTGCATCCGTCCCTACCAGTTGCTGGATAAAGCTTCTCTTGCGTCCGGTATTTGTTACACCAAGAATTAACAAAGTGATGGGGGGATACAAAATGAATAGTGTAATTAATAAAAAAATTAAAAAAAAAGAATTAACAAAGTGGGGGCTGGGACTATAGCTCAGGCAGTAGAATCCTTGTGTAACATGCTCAAATTCCTTAGTTCAATCCCCAACACCACATCATCCAGGGGACATGGTAGAGCTCACCTGTAATCCTAGTACTCAGGATATAGAGGCCGGAGGATCAGAAGTTCAGGATAATCTTCAGCTACAAGAGGTAGAGACCAGCCTACTGGTTACATGAAACACTGCTTAAAAAAAAAGTAATTAACAAATTAGTGATAAATTTGAGACATAATTTTTTATAAAAAGACTTATCAGAGTGATTACAAAGTAGCAGAAGCAGCTAGATGATTCTAAACAGAAAAGGATGGACAATAGAAGTTGGACATCCAAACAAAACTTTCCTCATGTAATATTGAAAGATAATATCATTTTTCCTAGATGTAGTTTCCAATACACAGGCATTGATGAAACTTAAATATTCTGATTGAGAATTTCTGCAATTTAGCTCAACAGTCCCCAGTGTCAGCGGCGTTTAACCCATGTCACTAATTATTAAATTGTATCGGACCTGAAAAGGCAGCTGCAGATTCACCTGACCCTGTAGTTAATAGTATCAGTTTTTCAACGCTCCAGGACTTCCTCACTTGTCAAAAAATTGTACAAATAAATCAGTATCTCTAATCAAAATAAAAAATGCCTCCAGACTTAGTAAAGGAAAAGCCTAAGGGAGATAGCCAAATTGTAATGAAATATTGTATCTCAAAGACTGCGTAAGTCAGTAATATTTCCCTGTAATATTTAATGTTGGCTAAAAGCCAAAATGATCTCCTGGCAGAGGCAAATGATTTGCCTGGTACTATAGCTCCACCCAGTGGCATACTGTGGAGGCACAGGCCAGCAAGACGCTAGAGAAGAGGAATAGCCGGGGGTCAGGGACCGCATCAGGACCACTCCGCACCACCAGTCATTGTCTTAGAGTATTCGAGGTATTTCAGAAGCACAAAGCTGCTTAAAGATAGGAAACTAAGTCTCCCACTATTAATGTGTGGGGTTCAATGTGTGGGAAAAGGGAAAGCTATGGAGGTGGGCATCTCTGTGACAAGCTGGAGACTTGCAACAGGGTAGGCTCATGGGAGGATATGAGGGAGACTCTAGCTGAGACTCCTAGTATCCTAGTAACCGGGGCTACTGAGATGTGGCCACCTCCTATACCCAGGCAGGACTTCCAGTAGAGGGAGGGAACACCAACCCACCCACAGAAACTTCAACCCAAAATTTACCCTGCCTACAGGGATAAAAAGGAAGCAGAGATTGAGGAAATTGCCAACCAGTGCCGGATCCAATCTGACCCCACCCCGTGGGAGAGAGCAAATGCCTGACAATATTAACGATAGTAGCTGTGCTTGCAGACAGGAGCCTAGCATAACTATCCTCTGAGAGGCTCCACCCAGAAGCAGATCAAAACAGATGCTGAGACCCACAGACATACATCCTGCAGGGCTCGGGGAATCGTGTGAAAGAGTTAGGGGGAGGATAGAGGGGCTGGGAGGGGTCAGGAGCTCCACAAGAAGACCTACAGAGTCGGGCTCAAAGACGCGGAACCACCAACTAAAGAGCATGCGTTGTAGCCCCTCCCCCTACAAACATGTAGCTGATGGGCAACAGGGTTTTCATGTGCCTACCCTAGCAAGTGAAAACAGAGCTCTCTCTGGCATGGACTCTGTTGCCTGCCTTTGGGTCTCTTTTCCCTATCTGGGCCACTTTGCCTGGCCTCAGTGGAAGAGGATGTGCTTTGTCTTGATGTGCCAGAGTGGGTTTGTGGGGGGTGGTCCCCTTTTCTGAGAAGAAGGGGAGGGGGGAGGGAAAGAGTGGAAGGATGGGACTTAGAAGAGAGGAGGGAGGGGACTGTGATTGGGATGTAAAGTGAATAAATTAATTAATGAGGAAGAAAGAACAGGAAACTAACTGCTTTTGACCCCACAGTCATGGCTCTGATGTGTAGTGAAAACGTAGGCCCTCACTGTATCAAGCAGAGCCCAGTGACTGATGGTTTCACTGTAAATGACTAACAAATAGACCTGAGATTAGGCCCTGGACATTCTGCTGTCTTCGTGTTTTCTACAACTGATGTCCATGAAATTTCTTGGGAAACGTTACTGTCTTTGGAATGTTGAGTTGAATTGGGGCGGGGGGGGGGAGGGTGTCTTTATTTTGCCAGGCTCACAGCTGTACCCTAGCCTCCAGGGGCTGCCTCGTATTATGCTCTCAGAGCATATTTACTGAGCTAATGAAGAAATGGGATTCTTCCAAAATCACATTAGAGACATGCTATTCACTGTGTTCACACAGGCCACTGGAAATCTAATAATGAAATAAACGCTTCCCAATATACACATATAATTATGCAAGTGGTTCCAACAGGCCTTGATTTTCTTGTTAGTTCTGCGTCTCTGCTTTGGGCCCTGGTGCTGGTGATTAAGGAGCTCGCATAAATAGCTTCCCCTTTGACAAGAACTTTATGTCCAAGCCTATCATTGGAGGTGATCAGTTGTGTGTGGTTTTGCCTACTTTCCTTCAGCTGTTTTTTTCTTTTTTCTTTTCTTTAGACTCTAGTCTAAGGAGACCAGAGCTGGGTTAATTGATAGCGAACATAAAATCAGTGATAGGAGGGAGACAAAGTCAGTTCTATTCAAAACTCTGAGAGGGGCTGAGAACGCAAGATTAAAATGCCAGCTGCCACCAGAGCTGCATGTCCTCTGCCACCTTCCCTTATACCAGGACATGACCTAGTGGACAACAATGAGCAGTATCTAGGGAAACTGAGCTTGACAAAGTCCAGAGACAAGAAGGAGAAATCTGCCCCCCCACACACACACACTTTCCAGACACTTCTTGACTATTTTATTTAGGTTTAAATTTTTTTCTTTCTCTCTTGAGACAAGGTCTTACTCTGTAGTTCACACTAACCTGGAATTCACTATATAGCCCAGGCTAAATCAAACTCATAGCAATCCTCCTGCCTCAGCCTTCTAAGTGCTGGGCTGCAGGCATAAGTCATGTTCCTGTATATTTAAAGCATCTTTGGGGTGAGTTATAATACCTAATGAACCCCTTGTAGATTGTTTTC
The DNA here is from genome assembly GCF_907164565.1 of Psammomys obesus. Taxonomy (NCBI): domain Eukaryota; kingdom Metazoa; phylum Chordata; class Mammalia; order Rodentia; family Muridae; genus Psammomys; species Psammomys obesus. Next base: position 15,565,996 of record NW_026596095.1, on the reverse strand, counting down.
ATACTAGCACAACTTAGGATAATGACAAAATCTTAAAAATGTGCCCGTGTAAATAAAGAAATAACTTTATTCGTAATGTGTACGATGGATCATCTTCCCCACCTGCTTGGCTGGATTTAGAACCACGGGGGGGGGGGGGCAGTGGGGCACAGATGCTTGGTGTGTCCGAGAGGGAATTTCCAGACAGCATTAACTGAGGAAAAAAGACCCATCCCAGATGTGAGCAGTGCCACCCCTAGGACCCGGGCTAGGACCGGATGGAATAAAGGAGGCACGGGAGAACGTGAGCCCAAGATGGCTATACTTCCGGTGTGTTACCGACAGGGCTGTGCCATGTGTTCCTGCCACCAGAACACTCTACCTGAGCACATGGGGCCAACTGCCAGTGGTCTGCACACTCTCACTTGTGAGCAGAAACAATAAACCCTTCCGCTCTTTAAAAAATTATGTACATATATATATATATATATATATATATATATATATATACACACACACACACACACATACATACATGTTCGTGTTTGTGTTTTGCCTGTACATAGATAGGGGCACTATGTGCAAGCCTGGTGTCCACAGAGGTCACAAGAGTGGAAAAATAACTCATGCTTCGGTCTCATTCAAGTTTCAAAAACATACCCCAACGGGTTTCTTTGAAGGGTATATTAAATAAACAAATGTTCCTGTCTCTGAGAACATATATGTGTGCATAGAGAATCTGTCAGTGAAACTTCAGCCCATGATCAGTAGTAATGTGTAGTGCTTGACGTGTACAATAAATCCATCTCTAAGGAGTCTGCTGCATCGGTGAATGTGGAAACAGCCAGGCACTGCTGTTTATAAGTGGAAACCTAGTCTATGAAATGTGTTATTAGGCAATTTTTCCTCAGGCAAAAATCATGGCGTGTGCTTACAGAAGCCCAAACGGCATAGCCCACTTCACAGCTTGTCTCCCACCGTGTGCTCAGCTCAGTGTATGGATTAGATACAGTCATCTATCCAGTTCAACAGACGCAGTACGGCGCCCGTAGCGGAGTACATGCAACATAGTATTTCGGTACGGTTAAACCCATGTATGTGCAGCACAGAATAGTCCGTGCAGTTCTCTCTACACAGTACGGCATATGCAGAGCCATATGAGCAACATAGCATTCGTAGTGTAGGATGGGCAGCATAATGTATCAGCTGTAGTACACGGCCTAGCATATGCGATACAGTAGAAGCAATATGTCCCACAGAGGACGTGAACTATGACGACTATCTAGCACAGGATTCCAACCCGGTATATGCAGTACAGTGCCTTCAGCAAAGGAATTCAGGGTGCCAGTGTCGACAGTACAGTGTACATGTATATACAGAACTGGGCTAGAGTGTACAACATGGGGTACATACGGTACAGTGTATGTAGAATAGCGTGTTCAATATAGTACACACGGTATACTATACCCAGCATAGTTAGTACACAGAATAGTGCATTCGTTTAGTACGCACAGTATAACGTCAGCAGTAATAGTATAGTCAGTATAATATATCCCCTATAGGACATATAAAATAGGCGAAGTTGCGGAGCAGCTATGGTGAATGCTGTACGGTGCACATCGCACACACATGCAGTGTAGCAAGCAAAGCACATATACTATCTATAGTATTGGTACGTGCAGGACGACCTATGCAGTACATTCCGTGCAACCCTTCATGCACGCTACTGGAAATCCTTCCTAAATTATTTGCCCGTCAAGGAAGAAGTTGAAGAAAAAGTATTCTTTACATTGGAATCAATTTCCTTAGCTGTTAATTCAGTTTCACATAGTTCGCTATAGAAAGTCGTAAACACCCAGCCTTTGTACAAGACATTATGACATCAGCTAGGCACTGAAAAAGGTGAATAACGAAAACTTAAAATGTCTGCTAATCAGTGTTTCTGAATTATATGGTTCTACAGTGCAAAAGTCGTGCGTGTTCAAACAGTTTCGTGATTTTGTTTCTTTTCTCGAGTAAAATAAAAACTATCTCATTCACTGCAGCTATGGGTTTCTAAGTGGGCTATTATACAATTTAACCACATAAAACCCTCCCAACAACTGCACACCATTTGAGGATAAAAGTCTAACTACTAGATACAAGACTTCAAGGACTACAAGATATCTTGAGGATAAGAGTCTAACCCTTGAACATACCCTTAGAAGCCTGCAAGATTTAGTAGCAACCTCAGGCTCCTTTGCTGGCCATGATCTTTGAAACTAAGGCCGAGCCTCCGAACCACAGCCCACTGGATTGGGTATGAGCATCATAATTGCTGTGGCCTCTATCTGAAATATGTCTCTCCCTACCTTACACTTCATCCTTCCCTTCTTGGTTTAAATGCCTCCTTCTTGGGGCCCGTGTGCCGTGTTCACATCACTATTTCACAGCACTTGACAGCACTTGGGAAAGTTGGCATATTGTGAAAGGCTGCCCAGTGCTTCCTAGCCACGCAAAGGGCAGGCACAAATATCTACTGCCGCATGCCAGCATCTGACTTGATAAATAAATATCCATTCGGTGTTTGTTTATCAAATGGGTGAACTTTTGGTTTGAATTCTCTTGCGTACCCTCAGATTGTAACTCAAGTCATTTATGAAGGATTCAAAATGTCAAGTGAGAAACAAGACATGGTATCCACACTCGGCCTGGACCTGCGCCAAACCAATAAGGACTGATTACTTAATGTATGCCAAACAACATTACAGGCTAATACCTGGCCCGAGGCTCATAGGATTGCTAATAAAGATGGGCATTACACTCTGGAGGCTGAGGCAGGCGGGTTTCTGTGAGTTCCAGGTCAGCCTTGTCTACAAAGCCAGTCCAGGACAGCCAAGGCTACACAAAGAAACACTATCTCAACAAACAAACAAAAACGGACATCAATGTTACCCACTTTTGAAATACTACTGAATTCCCACAGAGAGGAGGAACACACAAAAGAAGTCTCCTATGTTGACACCTGAGGCCTTTAGTCCTAGTTCTGTAGCATCATTGCCAGCGTGGCCCCTGTAACCCACTCAAGATGCTCATTTGCCACACCCTATTCCCACTGAAGGACATGCTGGTTAGCCTACATTAATAAGGAAGCCCCCACCTTCCCTCAAACCCACGCACCCCTGCCTTGCCCACACCATATCTGGAGGCTGACCCACCTCCACGCCTGGCTCGTGGAAAAAACAAGACGGTCCTCTCAGCCCAAGAGCACCGTTGTTTCTTTCATGTTGTCGCTGAACACTTGAGGGTCACACTTGCGAACTCTTTTCCAGCCTCAGTCCCCGTAGAGCCCACACCGGTGTGTACATTCAGATTCCTGTCTTTTTCCTAAAGCATGACATTGAGACAGAGAGGCTGAGTCTAGGTGTCCTGGCAGCCTCGGCTACTTTGTGTACCCCAAGATTCCCACACAATGACCTACAAATTTCCGGTTCCGATTCAGTGTCACCTCCCTGGTCTGTGTTAGCGCACGCTGTGTCTGAAAATTTGGGCAGGATTTTCCCCACAAACTCTCTTTCCTATTTTCCTTGACTGACAAGTTGCATGACTGAACTGGTACTTGAATTCTGCAGCGATCTTCCTTCCCACAGAACACTGTTTGAAGTTCTCCATGGCCATCCTTTCCTCGCAAAAGACTTGCCCACTAGATGGCTCTGCAGACAAGGACAACAATATCAACAATTTGCAAGGTTCAGGGCAAAATGAAAGTTGTTTACAGATACAGGAAAAAGTGTCAGTCCAAGTACTACAGTATAGGCCCTTCTCTTCTTCTCCATATCCCCCTCTTTCTTTGTGTGCTGTTGGTTTTAATTAATTATGTTATTACATTTGTATAATTTATAATAACAAATATTATTTATTATTTGATGCCATGCTCCATCGAGCCTAGGGATATTGGCATGGCTAGTACAGCCCTTCACAGGTGTCCCAGGATGTCTCCTGTAATTTTTCACATGGGATCTATGTCTCAGCAGCCACCAGCTCAAGAGTCAGGCTGGCCAGAGACAGGAAGGTAAGTCTGCCTTTCCCAAGGCCCCAGAGCCCCACAACTCCAGCCTGTGGCTAATGAGCACCCAAAGCCTAGGACTTCTGTGTTCATATCTGTTCAACACCTGGATGGGCTGACAAGCCTCTCCCCTGTCAACTCACACGGCAAGTATATCATAGAGTTACCAGCTTAGACCAGAAACAGCTACCACCTTGTCCTACTCTGGGATATTGTGGATTCCACATAAACCCTATGCATTCTATTTTTGTGGCCTGACTCCTACCAGGGGCGATGGTTCATGGCAGGATTTGCCCATATTCCCTGCCACCCTGCAACTTTCTCCCTGCCAATGCGACCTGAGTACATACAGAAAGTAACAACAGTAGCAGATGCTGGCTGGTAGAGGGGGGCTGGGCATGTCCAGGGCAGATAGAAGTGAGGGCCAGGCAGCCAGAAGCCTGTCCCGGAGAAGTAGGAAGAAAAGAAGAGGGATCAGAAGTGAGGTGATGCTGCAAGCCCCCAGCACCTGCCCCTCCCCACCAGACTCCACCAATAGATACAAACTGTGAGACTGCAGAGACTTAAGCCCTAAACTTGATCATCCTGATTAGGGAATTCCACATGACAGTACTGGGCCCACAACAGCAAAGCCAGTCTGTCAGCCTACTGTGGATGCAAAGGGGAGAATCTTTTGAAGGCACAAATTATTCTGACACACTTTTCCTCCAGAGCCATGGTGCCTATCCACCTTGTGTTTCAGAAACTAGCCAGACACTGGCGTGGTTTTTCTGTTGATTTACTTTGTCTACCTAGGCAGAGGGGCCTCCAGAAACTTCTTACTGAGAAGAAGCAAATTTTAAATCACCAAACACATTGGTTAAAAAAGGCAAATCTAAGCATGGCAATGGTGGTGCATAACTGTAATCTTAGCAGAGGCAGAGGCAGGCTAATCCCTGAGTTCTGGGCCAGTCTGGTCTACAGAGTAACTTCAAGGACAGCAGGGGCTACACAGAGAAACCTTGTCTCAGGGAAAAAAAGAAGAAAGAAAGAGAGAAAAAGAAAGGAAGGAAGGGAGATTTAAAAAAAAAAGAGAGAAAGAAAAAGAAAAGAAAATCTAACAAACCCAAACAAGGTCTTATGCCAGACCCCAGTCTTAGCTGAAACTCACTATGTAGCCCAGAGTAGCTTCAAACTCATAGTAATCCACTTGTCTCAGGCTGATAAGTGCTGGGATTATAGACCACCATGTACGACTTACAAATTCAAACTTTTCAAAGAGAGTAGACAAAACAGTAGAAAAATAAAATAACATTTTTTTTTAAAGCACGGACTTCTCCACTGTTGACTCGGATGATATTAATGCACTTTGCTTTTAGCTGGATTTAGCAGAGCCAATGGCCACGTTTTGTTTTCAGTGTCAGAAGAGGAACAAAGGGTGAACAGATGTCATAGAATACTATCAAATTTATAGACCGATGTCTTCTGAACGCCATCAAGAAACAGTATGAAAACACCCAGGTGATGACTGAACAGAGAGCCCCATGTTTATTTCTCACTGGAGCTGGCAAGGAGCCACCATGCTGCATCTCTGCCTCGTTCCATCTGTGGATGCTACATTGCAAATATTCCATCATCTTCTCAGCCCTCAGCACTGTTGCTTCTTTCTGTAATATTATTTTAGCATTTCATATTAAGCCTATTTGACCATATTTCTGACTTATAATTGTACTATTTCAACTTTGTCTTAGAGTTTCTATGGCTATAATAAAACACCATGACGAAAAAAGCAACTGTGGGAAGAAATGATTTAGCTCATCTTACATTTCCCAATCATATTCCATCAATTAGGAAAGTCAGGATGGGAGACGGGAGACAGGGATGCAGCCGAAACCATGAAAGAGTGTAGCCCATGGGCCGTTCTTTACAGCTTGCTCAGCTTGCTTTTTGTATCACACCCAGGACCAACTGCCTGGGTTTGGATGCACTCAGAAAGCTGAGCCCTCCATCAGTAATAAGTCAAGAAAACGCATCACACACTTACCCAGAAGCCAGTCTGGTGGGGGCATTTTCTCAGTGGAGGATCCCTCTTCTCAAATGACTCTAGCTTATGTCAAGTTGACATAAAACTAGCCAGCAAAAACTTAAAGCCTATTGATGTCAATGTTGATATCATTATGGTTTATTAAGCATAGTCCATGTTGTAATCCATGCTGGCTCGGGCTATTAAAAAAAAAAAAAAAAAAAGGATGCTAAAAAAGCAACTTTAAATTAGTTTTATACCACATCACCCACTGTATAAACATTCAACTTTATTTCATGGAATATATATTATAACACTATTACCTTCTACAATGATAATGGCTTCAATTATAATATATGAATGCATTATACAATTTACAATTTTTTTGTGGCAGCTTGGATGGCAAGAGAATTGAAATTCAATGAAAGCAAAATGGAAATGTTTGCCGTCTTCCATTTTGAATATGTGCTATTATGTAAATATGACCAACCTAATTATTATATAGCATTGACTCTCTGGTTTTCTGTTTTTATCTCTGAGAGGGAAAGTCTTACCTTCAAAAATATCTGGAGCTTCAGTGTATTTCAGTAGTAATGAAAGATTTTTAATGAATCTGTACACTCCTCCCATAGCTTCACAATGAACTTCATCTTAGACACTAATATGGCCCAGTTTCACAGAAACTTAATAGACCTGATGGCTTTCTATCAGTGCTTGCCCTTCTCCCTCATGCACTCACAGGGCAATCCCTGTAAGCTCTCTGTGTAGCCCTGCCCTGAGCGGATGCTTCTCACAGGTGTTTTCACCTTGGATTTCCCTGCACGAAGTCTTCACCTAAAGTCTGCTTTCATCTCTTTTGGTAACTTCTCTTATTTCTCCATCTCTCCTGTATGTTCTGTCAGCACCCCCATACCCCTCAGCTGTGTCCTTCCTTTTGGACCGAAAACATACCCAATTTGAAACAACAAAGACCCTCTGGTGGTCCCACCACAACAGACTCCTCCTGAATGCAGGGGCTTAGGGGTCTTGTGCCTTCTTTCTTCCACCTCTCCTGCACTGAACCTCTTTCCACCTAATTAAATCCAGCTCAGCCTGTGCTTTGTGGGCCAAAGATCATTTCCTTGGAGAAAGCACCCTCATTGCCCAATCATGATCAAGTTCCTTTGACACACTCTTAATTCCCTTGCTTCACAGAACTAATCCAACCTGTAATTATTCACAGTAATTATTCAAGGCATGATTCACTCACTATTTTTTTTCCTCTTTATTATTCTTGAGGAATCAGGAAAGTAGGTCCCCCAAAGCATTTGACCGGCATTATACCCTCAGCGAATTACAGAGATCCTAGAATGTATTTGATGTTCGATAAATAGCGAAAATATTTGAGTGGACTTGTTTGCTGATTGTATCCTTAAATCTTTCTTTCAAAACAATACCATAGCTTCTTCTCTCCTTGGTAGTCTGAAAGTTGGCTCCTCTTAAAATGCATATGTTGGCTCTTAATCTCCAATGTGACAGTATTAACAGATGGAGCATTAAGGAGGTAATTAAATCATGAAGGCGCTGTCCTCCTGAATAGGATTAGCACCACTGTGGAAGAGATGGAAGGCAGCTGCCTTGCCTTTCCACCATGTGACAACACAGCAACAAGGTGCCACTTGCAGAGCGATCATCAGAAACCAAATTTAATCGTGTCTTGATCTTGGACTGTCCAGCCTCCCAAGCTGCCGGTGATGAATTTCAAATCACATAAATTATTCATCCTAAGGCATTTTGTTATAGCAATAGAATACAGTATTGTGTGAAACAAAAAGGTGGAAACAAAAAGGAGAGAAATACAGTCTTTCAGGAAAATTGTAACTTTAATTTTTCCTCATGCTAAAATGATGCAGAAGAAGAGCAGGATGGAGAGGGGGAGGAAGTTGACTTAAGAGTTGAGGGGCCAACATCTATTCTCACCAACTCTCTGCCCCAATAGTCTCTCTCTCTACAGTGCAAGCAAGACTTGAACTTCCCAAAGGCTCTTTCTTTTGCTCACATCATTTGGTCCTCAAATCACTGTCCAGTAAGGGAATTAGGGAACTGTTTCAGAGGGAAGCATCCTCTACACTGTGACAGATATTTTAAATGGTTTCCATTTATTGAGCAGCTATTTAACAAATGTTAGTCTGGTCTATTAACATCTCCTGAACTGTGCAGTGGAGTATTGTGGTCATCATCTTGTCTAACTAACTGCTTTAAGATCTCTCAGAAAAAGTTGCCTTTACCAGAATGAAGTGGAGCCATCCCTATGCGAACAGCATGCTCAAATTCTTCTTAACACTATTTTATTTCTCCGATGAAATATGATTAATGTAGTATAAAAGATTTTCTAATAGGAAATTTGCTTAACTTTTAATAATCAATTTCCTGTGGATTTTCCATTTATTTTCTTTCCAGAAGATACAGTCGTGGATTTGTTTTTCCACAGAGGCTTATATTTTGTCATTCCCAGTAGCCTTTCCTCCAACTGTCTACTTTGGCTTTATCGAAACTAAAGGGAGAGAAAAATAAATAACTACTCCTTCAAATTTTAAGTAGTTTACCAAGAGAAAACGCCATCACAGAAAGACTTTCCATCTCCTTTATTTATTTATTTATTTTATACATACTAAGTGGCAAGTTCAGCTTGCTCTTCAATAGGAGAAAGTCAGTTAAGCTCCTGAAGTGGGTTCCTACTGATACCCCTCTAGGGATTCCTTTCCGTGTATAGAAATGTCTTAAACTAATAACTGATGTTATAAACCAAAGGAAAACATTTAGCTGAGTATTATGTGGCTATAGTTAGACCAAGCGCTTAACTGTGCTTGTGAGTGTAATACCAGTGAGCAAAGCAGAGGAGTACCTTCTCTGAAGGTCTCAAAAGTAATCAGTCTTATCTCATATTTGGAGGGCTGGTATTTACTTTGGTTTCCTAATGACATTTAGCCACAATGCTGGCTAAATGAAGATGATCCCCAAGCAAAATATGTAGGTGTCAAACGTTTCAAGGATTAAAGAGATTGTAAGTTGTTCTCAAAAGAAGATACACAGCTTAGGACGTAGGAAAAGAAACAAGAGTGCCTCAGGGTTTCCGTAGTGAGCACATAAGCCAAAGACTGTCCTTAATAACTGTCCTGTGCGTGTGGATGTGGCTCTGAAGGTAGACCGCCGTGACCTTCCAGGGAGCTTAGCCTGCATGTGAAGCAGACTCTCTAGCGACTGCTATACCCGACCGACAACGGTACTAACATTGATCTGTCTTGGGACTCAGTCCATGCCACATGAGGCTCTTTCAAGTAAAATCAGACAGCATTCACCCAGCTCAGCAGGTGCTTAAAACAAACATCAAGTAAACTGACCCCTCAAATGTTCAATCTGGGAAAGCAGGATGGCTCGGTGGCTCAGCCTGAAGACCTGAGTTTGATCCCCAGAACACACTGAGTGGAGGAAGAGCTGACTCCTACAAATCGTCCTCTGTTCCCCACATGCACTCACTGGCATACGCTTGCACATGCGTGTGCACGCCCACACGCCCGCACGCACCACCAAACAAATAACAAAATAAATATTAAATTGGAATTATCTCATGATTAAACAAAATAACTGAAGACAAGTATTTGTACACCTGTGCCGTGGTAACATTATCTCCATAGTCAAAAGTTGAAAATACAAATATTCGTCGACAGCTGAATGAGCATAAACTCTGATATATATTATATATGTGTGTGTGTGTGTGTGTGTGTGTCATATCTATAAATATCTCATTATATACATACAATGGAATACTATTTATCCTCAAGAGAATAAAATTCTGGTGCATGGTACAGCTTGGTCGGACCTTAAAGACATGCCAAAGCATCTGAGGCAGTCACAAAAGATGAGTGCCATGTGAATACATGTATAAGATCAGTATCTGTAACTGTCAAAATCAGACAAAGGAAGCAGAATGGCAGTTTCCAAAGGGTGAAAGGGGGGGAGATGAGGAGTTCAGTTCACCAGCTGCGGAGTCTTGGTTGAGAAAGAAAAGGGCATTCAGGGGCACTGAACGGCTGCCCAACAATGCATGTGCTTACTGCTGTAATCTGTGCCCTTAACATGGTAAAAATGACGCGTGCTCTGCTGCACCCGTTTAACCGAGCTTCAAAAACTCCTGTAAAGCCAGTATAGGTAACTCACATAAGGCTTCTAAAATCCAGAGAATCAAAATGTTTTCATAATTGTCAAATCCCTGTAGAGCTACTATTAACATGGTGGGGAAAAATATCAAAGTCAAGGATTTCACACAGCATGTGTGACTCTAACAATCCTCGAGAGAGAACAGGAAGTAGAGGTTTCAGCAACATCAGATTGGAAGGGATGATAAAATTCCTCTGTTTTACATACAAAAAACAAAAAACAAAAAAACAAAAAAACAAAAAAAAAAAAAAACAAAAGCAGAATTCCAGTTGAGGAATAAAACAACTTCTTCCGCCTTCCCAAAACACAAAATACAACTTGACCCTTTACCTCGTACTCATTGGTGCAAAATCAGTCTTCTAAATGTTTCATTCACCCTAAGGAAAACCTAGCTGAGTCCTAAGTATTTTAAACCTATTTGCTGAAGCCAATGCCTGTCACATTTGATGCCCTCTGAAGAGCTAGAACTAGTATAAGGCCTTAGCATGTCAACAGCACATAAAAAGGGGCAGAGAGTACTGAGATGGCAGGGGACTAACAGGCTTCCATGTCGAAAGTCATGTCCATATGAGTCAGACATTATTGTCACTAGTTTGTGTTTTGGTCTCTTTCTTCCTCATACACATGGATTATTCATTCCTTCATGGTTTATTTTGCATGTATGTGCGCACACATCTGTGCCTGTGAGCAGGTGAGCTCCTGTGTATATATGTACATGGAAGCCTGATTTTATTCCTCAAATGTCATTTATCTTCTTCTTGGAGACACGATCTGTCACTGGCCTGGAGGTTGCAGAATAGGCTATGCTGGCTAAACAGAGACCCTAAGAGATCTGCTTGTCTTCACCTCCTCAGTGCTGGGATTACAATGATATCACACCCAGAATTTTGCATGGGTTCTAGGAATAGAGTACAGGTGCTCATGCTTGCATCGCAAGCCCTCTACTGACAGTGAGCGTTCCCATTCTTGATCTAGAACTTACCCCGTGGAAATTCAACTTGACCCGAACTTATTCATATGCACTCTTTCTCTGTGTGCTGTTCAAAGACGATGTTCGTTAAGACTGTTTTCATGGTCCACAGGAAGAGTATGGAATGATGTGTGTGTGTGTGTGTGTGTGTGTGTGTGTGTGTGTGTGTGTGTTACTATACATAATAATACGTTTATCAGCAATGTTTCCTCTGCAAACTTATCCCAGCCTGTTTTTATCCATGTGGATAGTTTCATTTATATTTCACATTCCACAGTAAGGCTAACGACTTTGTTACTCCAAAAACAATTTAAAAGAAGAAAATTTAAATTATGGCACTCCTTGGAATGGTTCCAGCTTTATCAATATTTGATGAAGATTATAACCACTCAACTCAGAAAAGAGTGTGTTTTCTTCTTGGTGACCCTTGACCTCTTTTCTGTGGGTGTTTTCTCCTTCCCCAAATGCTTATTATCCCCATGATCCTGACAGAGGGATGAATCATCGGCTCAAAGACATGCATTTGGAAGACGTATTTGAAATCTCGGTGACTCATGTCTGTTGCTTTTTACTTTGATTTTACTTCATTCAGAGACTCCCGAATGTATTCTCCACATCCCTGACCTGCCCATGATTTTCCTTTGGGGGAAATGCCTTTTTTCAAACATCGCTCTTCTCATGAACATCTATTTGTCCTGAAAGTTCAAACTACTATGAAACCTCCCCAGAGATGTCTCCAGGGAGCCCTTTCCCATCTCTCGGTATTGGTCGCCCACCCTGTGTGACAGGAGGGTTTGACAGAAACATCTGTTTCTTCTTCCACCACATGACAATTATTCCACACTCAGAGAAAATAGAAATGTAATCTCCGCTGCTTACCTGTTCTTCTTCTGTCAGGAAGGGAGTGTGGTGTGGTGTGGTGTGGTGTGGTGTGGTGTGGTGTGGTGTGGT
>NW_026596095.1:15509717-15553842 GCF_907164565.1 Psammomys obesus | reverse complement strand
TGTGGTGTGGTGTGGTGTGGTGTGGTGTGGTGTGGTGTGGTGTGGTGATGTGTGTGTGTGTGTGTGTTTTCTGTTTCTGTATTGTTGGTACCTAAAACAGCGCCATGTGTAATAGATCACCAATTCACTTTTATTAGGTACTGATATTTGCATTATGAAAGGTGTTTTGTGTTTATTTTTTGTTTTGTTTTTCTGCATAGAAGCTGAGATTTAAACCTACGTCTGTAGGCAGACGTAGGTTTAAATCTCATCCGAAAGGTTGAGATTTTTTTATTCCCTTCCTGTTTTTTATTCCCTCCTCCCAATTACATGCTAAGGATTCATTTCCTGACCATGTATCATAGCAAAATATACCAATCTAAGACTCAGCTTCTATAAATAATCTCTTGTTAAGATTCTCCCTTTTTTTTCCCCTTGTGTGCTGCCTACATTCAGAAGATCCAACAGAGCCCCTGACTGAAAAGACCTGGATACCCGAGTCACCTAGTGGAGAAAATGGGGACATAGGGGGACAATGCTGCCTGAGCAAGAATTATTTTATATTGTTATCAAGCTGCTAAAATCTTGGAACTTTTTATTCCATAGTCAAGTCTGATGAACATACTACCCAAATCATAATTTTCATAACTTTTTATGGTTTTCTAAATTTACATGTACAGACCAAGGGTGGTGGCACATGACCTCAATCTCAGCACTCAGGGAGGCAGAGGCAGAGGCAGGTGGATCTCTGTGAGTTCGAGGCCAGCCTGGTCTACAGAGCAAGTCCAGGACAGCCAGAGCTACACAGAGTAACCCTGTCTCTAAGGGCCGAAAATTTAACATAGAAAGATGTAAAGGAGAAACTGTCTTCCTTACTTGGAGTTAGAGGGCTCGTTTGTCGTCCTTTCCCGTTACTCCTGTGGAAGAATGCCGGAGGAGCAATACAACAGAGAGAACAAAGAAATACTGCCTGAAAAATAGAAGGAATGACTTTCTTGAGGGGAGAGGAGTCTTTGCTCTTTAGTGAATTATTTCACTGTAAAGTGGTGATCGCCAGGATATGCCATGAACAGCAGAAAAATGCCAGGATTAAGTTGGTCCAAATAATGAAAACTATGGTTTTGATATTTCCTGAACAGAAAAGATAAACAAGAAAAAGAAAAGGAGGTTGGTAAGAAAGGAAAAAAGTGTCCAATCAAAGTAAAAGGTTAAGATCTGGGAGATCAATGCCAGGAAGAAGTTCCCCACACTGGTAATTCCCAAGAAACAGTTAAGAATCTGAATGTCTAAATTTGGTCATGGTTATGTCTCTTTCTCTTATGTGCATGTCTAATCCTATTCCATGTGTTGGTCAGAATGGGATGTTTTTCAGGGAAACAGTCTTGCCCACTCACTGCTAGCCACACAGAAATGGCGTTCAGCTCTTCCACCCCTCCTCACCTGAATGCCTTGTCCCTGTGGAGCCACCTCACATTCTATAGAGAAAGCGCCTAACAGTGTCAAGAGTGAGGGGCTGACAGGGAGCTGCAGCTTTCCCAGAATCACAGTACCTTCTCCCACCCTGCTTCCCACTTCAGTGACTGGAGTCTGGCAGGTTCTTGACCTCATCCTAGTCACTATCAAGATCTTTCGGTTCTACTTATGGTCCAGGGTATCCATTGTATTATGATCTCATCAAGTTCTTCCATGTATCTTCTTATACCAATGACTTATCATTACTAGTTACTTGAAGCAAAGAGAATATGGCACAGCCTGTATTCACCAGGTTCTCCTGACCAAAGTGAACTCCGCTTCACCTTTCTCCTTCTGTGTGCCTACTGGCCTCTCCTGAACCAAGCACCCTGACATGGGAGGGGGAGGTCCTTCCCTAGAGTTCATGGAACAGAAGCATGTTCTGGGCAGATACCACAAAAGATGCCTTTATGTGTCCTTAAGAAAAGTTCCTGGAAGTGAAATTTCTGTCACAGAGGCATGGACATTTTTTGCCTTTTGATATATATTGTAAAATTATATATATTGTAAAATTAAGCCAAGATGTACTTCTACTAGCACTATGAAACAGTAGACATTAGTAAGTACTGTCAGGAACTGTGCTTAACAATTGGCATTTATTCAACATTATGTCTGATGAGTGAGAACACTATTTTGGCTTTCTTGCCTATCGTGGCCGTACTTCAGGGAAATCGTTGTCTTCCTGTTTTTCTGTGTCATTATACTACCTTCAGTGAGCATGCAGTCTGACAGCACCTCTATTGTTTTTTTTTTTTTTTGAGAATACATCTTTTGCACACTTTCAAAAAAAACTACAATTAAAAAATTACTAAATCTTAGAGCATTTTATACAGTGTATTTTTTTATCATAATCACCCCCAACTCTTTCTTTCATCCCAGATCCACCCTAGCCAACACGATACTGTTTTCCTCTGGTTTCCACCATCACCTCTGAAATCTACCTCTTACATTTCCTCCTTTTCTGTGATGAACCAGAGCCTTCAGGGATGTGACAGATGTCTCATTTGTAGCTGAGTACTTCACTGACACATATTCTCTTGTGAGTTCCTGAACTCATCCTTGTCCACTGTACAGAGAATTATCTGATGAAGTCTGAAAGCTGCTCTGATCTATGGGTATACAAACACAAATTTTGGGAATGTTTGGTACTAAGTTACTATAGCAAGTTTACCCTGTGGGCCAGTCAGCCTCCCAAACATGGGTTCCTGGCCAGAACCAGGCATGTGTTTCCTCCTATGAAGCCATACTTAAATCCAATCAAAAATTAGTTTGTTAACCATGTAACATTTGTGCCATTGTTATATGCATGGGTCTACATATTGCTACAGTGGTCATAATTGTAGTTCATGACATTCAAAGGTGAGTAAGACCTTTGGTGAATATCTCCCCTAGCAACCTACATAGCACCATTTAGTACTATGAACGTGATCCAGAAGACAGCATCCTAGTCAATACCAAGTTTATTTCTTCATGCCCTGTGACCAATGTGGTTTCATCTGCAATGGTGTCTTATCATCAAATTCTGCTGCTCAAACAAAAGCATTGGCAATAGGCTGTCTTGTTTGATGGGGGGTGGAGGGGTCTCCATTTCCCAGACAACGTTGACCCACAACTCAAAAGGAGTTATCCACACCTGACAGTTGGCTTTCATTTGGCAACCTATGGCTTCTGGGAGAAGCATTATCCCTTTTGTAGAGTAACTTCAATTAACTTATTTTATCTTATAGATATAGATAGATAGATAGATAGATAGATAGATAGATAGATAGATAGATAATAGTTAGATTGAAATTTATAAAATTTCCATTTCGGTTTTTCAAACATTCTTAGTGTTAGTTATTCCTCCTCCCCGCTTCTTCTCCCTATCCACCCATTACACACACACACACACACACACACACACACACACCTCTTCATATCACTTATGTTCTACTATCCCCCTCACTTAAGGTCTTTCTTCCCACCCACCCCCACAAATAGTCCCTTTCTGGATGCCTGAATTCTACAAGTACTCCAAACTAAGCATAAAAATCTAAGGATTTGGTGCTAACATTCATATGAGTGACATTTACCTTTTTAGGTCTGGGTTATTCCACTCAAGATAGTGCTTTCTAGCTCTATCCATTTATTGGTAAATTTTATAATTTAATTTCTCCTACAGCTAAATTACATTGTATGCAGGTACCACAATTCCACTGTCCATTCATCAGTCAATAAACATTTATGCAAACTCCCTGCTTTAGCTATTGTGAATTGAGCAACTATGAATATGCATGAGCATGTGTCTCTAGCAGGAAATAGAGTGCTTGGGAATGTGTTCGGGAGTGGAATTGCTGGGTAATATGGTAGGTCGATTTCCAGTTTTCGGAGAAACTATCACACTGATTTTGCATTCCCAACAGTGCAGGAGGGTTCCCAGCTTTTCTCATCTTCACCAGCATTTGCTGCCTTTTGCTTTCTTGTTCTTAGTCATCCTGCCTGGGGTAAGAGGAAATCTCAAAATAGTTTTAAATTTCACCGAAATTACAATTTTATAAAAAGACGGAGGGCTTGTTTCCACCAAGCTTCTTTGGGACCACCATAGTTCTTTCACACACGTTGTCTCATTGAATCTTGCCAATGCATTTGACTAACTGTGAGGAAACCTTGGGTCTTACCTTACAACAGTAGCTAACACTAACTATTCAGTGGGAATTTGAGGTCCTTCAGTCAGAACCAACTTTCCCCCAGTTGCAGTGTTGTACTTTTGAATTTTGTTCTGACACAGTTCATTCTTGTCGTTCTGTGAACTACAGCAAGCACGACTTCCCATTATCCTTAGGAGTACACTGTTATGTAACAGTTTCCTCGGGGATTAAAACATGCCGTGCTGCAGAAGGCTTCTTTAACAGGAAGGTAAACAAAATGGCTTCAGAAAGTCCCTGAAACTGACCGGATTCACTAGGCCCCCTCCCATCAGAGTGAACAATGAAACTGGGGAGCCTCCCTCAGATGTAGCAAAGTCAAGCTGCAAAGACTCTCAGAAAAGCTAAGCTGCAGAAGAAGACTCTGAGACCAGCCCAGGTGCCTGAAGAAGCTGCCTGAAAGAGGTTTAGCCCAGCTTAGGCACCTGGAAATGAAACTCTCCAGCCTGTTAAGCATCCTGTAGGCTATGCAGTGTTCTGCAAGTTATTAGCTTTGTGAGCTGTCCTCCATGCTGTGGTCGGCTTTGGTGAGGCAGCCTTTGGTGACACAGCCGTCTTCGATTCATCTTTGCCCTTCTAAGTAGTAAAACTCATTGGTTCACCAAACTGAACTTTGGTGGTGTCTATCCATTGTTCTAGCTGAGCCGTAATGAGTACAGCTGAGGGGAGAGAAGATTTGAACTGTCCGAAACAGACTAGGGATGAATGGAAGAAGAGAAGCTAGACATTCATATTTGCCTCCAAAGTTCTAATGGCTTCAAATGTATTTTCATGAAAAAAAAAATCTCCTCACCTCTTTTGAAAGTTAATATTGTCAACTTCACAGGATCTAGAATCTTGCAGCAGGCAAGCCTTTGGACATAGCCATGAGAGCTCATCTAGACTGGGTTAATGGAGATGAGAAAAGCGGCCCTGAAAGTCGGCAGCATCATTCCTTTGTCTTGTTCCTGAAATGTGAAGAAGGAGAAAGCTCACTGAGCACCAGTGACCATCATTCTCTACTCCCCGACTGTGGAAGCAACTTCTCCAGCAGCCTCGAGCTCTTGCTGCCTGGTCCTTCAAACTGTGAACTATTAACGTCTTTTAGGTGATAAATGGAATACCTTTTGTTGATGAGTCTAGAGACATTGGGTGAGAAAAACAAAAACAAGACTCAGTGATCCAGAGTTTACATTATTTTGCTGGTCATTCCCCTTGTTCAGGTGCAAAATACACAAGAAAGAAATGGACGACCACGATATAACTCATCCTTTTACTCTTAGGATGCTGGTATAGGGCCAAGAAATTTAAAGGAGAAGATTGTGGTTTAATAAAAATGTAAAGGAGATGCTACTCTCAAGTATACACTTTTACATTTGGAGGCAGGGCATGGCCCTGATTGGAAAAAAAAAAAATGACTATGCAAAGGAAAAAGTTACTGCCAGGGCCATTAAGAGCAGCTTAATTCCGCCGCGCTGAAGGCAGCACTGTGGCTTTGCTTCCCATAAAGGTCTGAGTGCACTGGCCCAGCATATGTCCTGTGGATGAATGCAGTTGACGAAGGCTTTCCCCTTCAGCTGGCGCCTTGAATGTCCACAGTTGACACAACAGCGACTCTGAAGTGCTAATGGCCAGAAGGCTCACTAAGCTAGTTGCTTATTGACCTGCAGGCTGCACCACCCCGCAAAGATTCTGACTCAGGTGTCCAGTCATACCACTGTGAATGCACTACATCTCCTCTGATGCTGGCTCTGAGGCTAAGCAGGTCTGGGCCTGGTAGATGGTTGGATGGAAGAGATTCTGATCTAGTAGATCTGGGATGAGACTCTTCCAGGGATCACATGTCCTATGTGATTCTGATGTGAAAAGTCCATGGGACCGCGCTGGGAAAAACACTTGCTGTTTTAAGTGCTCAAGGTCTCCAAGGTCACAAGCAGCTAGACCCAAGATATGAACTTGGTACTGGAATGTGGGCTCTCATTGAGGTTTAATGTCACAGATTAACCTCCTTGTATATGAAAGGGGAAAGCAAGAGGAGAAGAAAGAAAGAAAGAAAGAAAGAAAGAAAGAAAGAAAGAAAGAAAGAAAGAGAGAGAAAGAGAGAGGGAAGGAGGGAGGGAGGGAGGAAGGAAGGAAGGAAGGAAGGAAGAAAGAGAAAGAAAGAAAGAAAGAAAGAAAGAAAGAAAGAAAGAAAGAAAGAAAGAAAGAAAGAAAAAGATCTCCAAAGAATAGATGATATTTGGTTAGGGACTTAAAAGATTAGAAGGCATTTTCCAGCTAAAGGGGTGTGAAGAGAAAGATCAAAAGGAACAGAAAGCACATGGAGCAGAATGGCAGGTACAGCAGCCTAAAGGATGGAGCTCCAGGGACCGCTTTCAGCCATCTACAGTAGTGTCTGTGCTCAGAAGAACAGTTTAGCCAGTAGACATCTCAGATGCAAGATCTTGCCATACACCCGAGTCAAGTGTGTGTTTACTGTTGTTTCCTTTTGGTTTGGTTTGGTTTGGTTTTGGTTTTGGTTTTGGGTTTTTGAGGCAGGGTTTCTCTGTGTAACCTTGGCTGTATTAGACTTACTTTGTAGACCAGGCTGGCCTCAAAGTCAGTCCTTCTCCCTCTGCTTCCCTGAGAGCTGGGATTACAGGAGTGTGCCACACTGAGGCAAGTGTTAATGATGCAGCCCTCAGGGCCTCAGGCAGCTCCACTAAGTTGGTTTCTTTTAAGTGAAATGTGACATCCGGACACTTAACGCGAGGGCCTGTAGGTTGTAGGCAATGTAGTCACTAAGAAACCCTGTGAGGGCTTAGCCAGTCAAAAAGATCCTTTGCCAGAGTTGATGTCGTGAATGGCCCATCCAGGGAAGAAAAAGTTTCAAGACAAAGTTTCATGCTCAGAAATATGTTGGTACCATCAAGATTCCCATGGAGAGAAGGAAGAGTTACAGTTCTGAGTTAGGTGAGTAAGCTGAGCTGAAAAACTCACAGATCTTCAGGAGGCAGTGGCTAGACATAAGGACAAAATATACAGAGAGGGACCTCCATGCTATCAGGCAGAGGTGGTTTCTGATATTGGGAAAGGCAGCCTAGATCAGCAAAGAATGAGCACATACCCTGTTCAAACAACAGGAGAAAAGATAAACTGGGGAATAAGCCGAGAAACATTTAATTTGAGTTGCAACATAATATGTCGGTAGACACTACAGGAGCAGATGTCATGGCCTGAGTTGGCAAATACTGACTTGGAGGGGGCAGAGTAGAAGAGACGGACCAAGACATCAAGAGTGTAGACTCTCCCCTCCGTTAAACTCAATTGCCCTGTGTCTGTCTCACATACAGGACTGGTTTTTTTTAACATGCCAGTAGATGGTGCTATGACTTTAAAAATAATAGAGCAATGGGCCAAGTGGATCAGAAAGACATGACAAGGACCTAGACTGAACAATAGACATCTTGATGAAGGGGAGCAGCCTCAACCCTGCACAACAAATTACAGGCAACTAAGGAGTGTTGAGAGCAGGAGAAAGTCTTCCCCAAAGAAGAGAACAGCAATTGGTTATCCAATACCAAATGGTCAGTCCTGAAAATATACATGCAAGCAACATAGACTGAGCAGGTTGTGTTGTATTTTGGAACACACACACAAATACATAGATAGATAGATAGATAGATAGATAGATAGATAGATAGATAGATAGATAGATAGATAGATAGAAAGAAAGAAAAATGGGCCATGAATTTGAAACAAAACAAAGAGCTATGGGAAGGCTTTGAGGAAGGGAAAGGGGAAATGATGTAATTATATTATAACCTCAATAAATAAATATTTTTAAAAATAATCATGTGATAAGGAATGACTAAAGCCAAAGTGAGAGACAAGATCAGTACCTGAACGCTTATTTATTGCTTGAGGCTCACATCACTCAGAATTTTAGAGTTTCGTTTTCCAACATAGTGTGCAATCTAACAGGAAATGTTGCAAGAGACAGTTCACATGACTGCCAAGGCCACAGAGAACAAACTCAGAAGCACATTAGCATACTTGTCAGCCTGGAGGAACTCAGGATCTGTAGAACTTGTGCCTTCCTGGCATTGGCCCACACTTGATGGCTTCCAGACATGAGGATGAACATGAGATCCGTGCCTTTGTATATCAGTAGCTGCACAATTAGGAAGATAACAGGCCCAAAGGATAAGAAGACAGGGTAATAACTGGGTGGTAAGCATCATTGATGTACATTATTTGTGTGACTGAAACATCACAATTCAACCTATTTTTATCATTAATATATACTAATTTTAAGGTGAGAAGAAATTTGCTTTCTATCAAAGAAATGTTAGAAAAGCAATGTCTCTTACCTGGTTCATTAGTTAGTGGATAAGACTGATGCAGAGTCTGTTTCTGAAAACTTTTGCTCAGAAAGTTGGAGCAGAGGGCAGCAGAGGCAAAGGCACCCCAGGGTACCAGTATGGCAGATACAAATGCAAGAACTGACCTTCAGGATGGAACACTTCCATTTCCAGAGTTTACTAGAGATGGAATGGGTGGAAGAGGAGAGGTGTCATTAGCTTTCTTTGAATCCAATTCTGAAAACAAAACAAAACAAAACAAAACAGTATGTGATTGCAATGCTTGGGAATCTAGGGCTTTAAGGGCCTATGTGGTACAAAAATAACAACCTTAAGAATAATCCAAGAGATTATTCTTGGATTCCTGGTAAAGTAAGGAGAAATAGTATAGATCATTCTAAGACACATTATGCATCATAAAGCACCTCTGGGTGCCTGGAAGCTGGGGTTAATGTCAAAGATCATGTTTAGGGGTCAAGAGTAGAAGTGTCTCTTCTGTGAGTGATGCCTTTGAACTTCAAAGCTGGTTAAGTCTATCCCTGTGGTGCATTTGTTTGTTTCCTACACTTTGGTTGCAAGGCTTTAATGGAAACTATTTTTTATTCAATTTCCATTAATATTTCATGTATTAAAATAGTAATTCAATGAAAACTCTATATTGCCAAACAGAAATGTCTCTCATTGCAAACTGAAATGACAACATTTGCTTCTTTTTGTGTAATTCGTTAATCTTAAACCCAATTTTCTTTTGGCATATATTTCAAAAAGCCTGGGAGGATGTGACATTTAAAGCTACAAAGAATTCTAAGGAGCAGAGACAGTGGGTATTGAAATTTCTTGTGATAATGATGAGTTAAGGCCAAGCTGAGATGTACACAGATTCTAAAGTAAGGACTGTTTATACGCAAAGGCTTTTGACACTTGAACCATCTACAGAGGGGAAACTTCCCAGAAGCTCTTTCATTAGTCCTTTCGGGAAGAAGAAAAGCCTTGAAATGCTGTTTATTCTCCCCCTATTTATTTAGGAGTGATTTTGAGGACATTTATGTAAGTTTAAGGAAGTGTGGAAAAATGAACTTAGAAGCTGCAGGGCCAGTTCCTGTACTTGTAGATGCCTGGGGGGAAAAAAATGCCTCAAATTTGCTTTTATGGCAGTCATAACCAGATTTGTTATGGTGTAGGGTGGGGTACATTCTTGCACACCAAGAACAGGCGACATTAGGCTGTTCATGCAAGTCCAAGTGATCTCGATCTTAGCATCACCCTCACTTGCACAGGTCCCACTGCATATTTACCGCTCCCCTCCAGTCTTCTGTTGCACCTTTAAGTTCAGCTCTTGACGAGCCGTCAGCCAGGGAAGCCACACAGGGTTGAGGACCGAATCCCCTGAGCTCAGATCTGCATGACACTTATTTTCTCCGGCCCTCAGTTTTATTATCTACGAAGCAGAGATCGTGACAGTAATTCCTATATTTTGAATATCTTACATGGATTAAATGAGACAATCTATGCAAAAGCTCTTTGCTCATAGCACCTGGTGCAGAATAAGTTCAAAGTTAGGTATTAGCCATATGATTTCCTATTCCAGAAAATGGTATCTCAGAAACAAGCCTGTTAAGAATGAGAAAGGCAAGCTTGTATGGACAAGTGCAAGTACACACAGACACACACACACACTCAGACACTCACATATACATGCACACATACTCTTTCACACACACATATACATATACATGCACACACACACACTAATGCTACATAGAAAAGGCTGTGGCCAAGAAGCAGGCGCACATGGTTATTCCAAAAGTAACTCGAACTTTTTGAATTGTTGCAGTTCTGTGACAATGAGCATGAAATAAAGGTCAGCAGCCATTTCCTGTGGAATCTGGCTTGTGAGCTGGAATTTGGGAAATGGCTCAATGTGAGAATAAAAAATAAGCAAATAAAAAAAATGGAGAAATAGCAAATCTTTCTGGTTGCAATGTTACATGTAGACCTACCTATTTCATTCTACTGTCTCCTTGCCAAATCTCTGCTCTCCCTAACCAGATAACATGCTTGCCCTGTGAAGCGGCCTTTCCCAGTGGTGATCCTAACAAGCAACCTTGTGAAAACTGACCTTTTTTTTTAATATTCTGGTCCTTAACAGCAAGGTACATAATTCTACATAATGCTACAAGGTACATAATGCTTAACATGTCGATTTCCACTTAAGAATTTTATGACAATCAGGATGACACCCTTTCCACCCCTCTATATTTTAACCTGTGTTCTTTCTCCTCTCCATGGACCATTTTTACTCTACAGTGTATTATTCTGTTTAGTATACTCTTGCCAGCATTTGCATGACTCGCAATCCTTGTGAAGAATAGATGTAAGTGTTGTGTCACGTGTATCTTACTATACATAAGTTGTCTTAAATAAAACCAAAGATCCACACTCTTACAGCCTCATCTCTGTTTTTCAGTAGCAGGGAACGGTGTGTTTCATGTGTCCTTTCAAGAAGCTCATGACAGAGAATGGAGGTGCATATGGAATGAAGCCTGTTCTGCAATTAGCATCCTGCTCATACGCTGCTGCGCTGCTGGGAGCCTTTCACAGATCCCTTACCTCAAGCCTCTGCTTTTATGCCTGTTAATTTATGCTGCGCACTACCTAGGCTGAAGTTTCCCAGATATTCCTTCTCTAAATTATTCATCCTCTCAACGTCAGGAGACAGATGATGCCGACTACAAACAACAACATAAAAACCTTGAGAAATGCCGTGAACACTTCAGTATAATTAAGCAAATGGTTTTCTGTGTTCACAATTCAAACATACATATATATTATATATAATATATATTATACATATATATGTATGTATGTTGAAGCTGCATGCATGTGTTTCCAGCCTTTGATGGGCTGAAGCAAGAGGCTAGTCTGGGTAACACAATGAAACCACATCAGGGGTATGGGTGGGCGGGAATGACACCGAATACCTCTAAGCCTTGAGCTTTATCCTCAGATTTGCTTATACATAGCCTCTCCCGGTGAGCTCACCATTTAATGGAGGACCTGGACAAGAGGCAGCTAAACATGTAATCCCAAATTACAGGGAGCAAGAAAAAGAAAGAAATAGAGGTGTGTATTATATTGAAGAAGAAAAGACAGCCTCTCTCGGGCGGAACATAGAATTTGATGAGTAAGAACTTCATAAGGGTTAGCAAGGTGAAGGGTGGAATGGAAGTAGCCTAGGCAGGACAGCGTGACAGGACTAAAAAGAGCTCGTCACATAAGGAACTGGGAATATCCAATACAGTGGCACTTGGGTAGCAGAGGGAGAAGAAAGCATGTAAGACAAACCTGATATCATATTTTCTATATCCAATTATTTTGTCAGTTGCTTGGTTGCTTTGCTGAGGCAGGGTCTCTCTATGTAGTCCTGGTTGTCCTGGAACTCACCATATAGACCAAGCTGAATTTGAACTCACGGAGATCCACCTGCCTCTGCCTCCTGAGGACTGAGATTAAAGGCGTACATCATCATATCGGCCAATAGTTACTTTATTAAAGCCAGGGAATGTACTTTTAAACGTACATTGCCTGGTAAACGACAAGTAAATTTAAGTTTCCTGTTCCTGGCAGTATCATCCAAACAAGCCTCCTCCTGGTGTACACCCTGGCATCTCCTACACTTCCTCACACAGCTTTGCCCAACTCTGTCCCTGCCCAATCATCTAAACGGTCTCAACGTAGTAAAGGACAAACAAGGCTGGGCTTCCCCCACTCCTTTTGAACATGATGTATAAAACCTCTTTTTTTTTCTGTAATTTAAACATCTTAAATAGATTACATAAATTAATAATTGCTTCATTTATTGATGGATGGCTTGATCCAGTACACTAATTGCAGTCTTAATTCAATTTGGGATTTGTTTCTTTCCCTCACCTAACAGCAACCCCACCCAGCCCGAGTAATGTGGAGAGTGGCTGGCACCATTCTGCTGCTCCCTGTTCCTCTAATGGGTGCCTTTATCCTCTAACCCATGGTCCATCCCAAAAGCTACCACCATCAGACATCAAGGTGCCTTTGATTTCAGAATAAGGATCTTGGGCTTTGTCTGTAATAGGACACAGAAAAAAATTAAACAGACAGGGTTTTTTGTTTGTTTGTTTGTTTGTTTTTGTTTTGTTTTGTTTTGTTTTTTCAGAATGGCACCTTGGCCTACACTGTGGAGAGTTGATGAGAGAGACAGGAAGGCTTTGGACAACAAGCATGTGGCCTCTTGAGTGCTCAATGATCTGCTTTTCTCACAAGGTTCTTCTCACAAATGTCCCTTACAGGCCATGCAACTTTGTTGACTTTGAAAGCTCTTCTCTAACCTGGGTCAGCCATCATCCAGAGGACTTTCAAAACCCCACTATGGGGGAAGGGCACTTCTATTCAATCAGTCTGGACTTAGTGGTAGTCAAACATTCATATTAGACCCTTTCTCCTTCAGAGTTTCCTCTGAGGCTCCAAAGTCTAAGAGCAACCAAAGGTGAAATGCTGGATCCTGAAGCCACACTGTTGTGAGAATAGTAACTGTGAGACTGACTCCACTAGCATGGTTTCCACCTCCAAATATGTCAAATGTTGAGACTAATGAAGCTTACACAAGTAATTGATTTAGGAGGACTTGAGGGTTTAGTAGAGACAACAGGTAAAGGGAAGGGAGGAGAAAATACTCCCCAGAATCTCTCTAGAAGACAAACAAACAAACTTAGACCTACAGGCTCTGAGGATGGGAGACTGGGAGGTTGAGCTCTACCTCCAAAGCAAGAATCTAAAGATGCAGTATTGGAAGGAGAGCAGTCTGACGATGAAAATCAAGAGAGAGCTGCACTGAGCAATATCAGTGGTCTCGATGAAAGTGAAAAGGGGCACCTCAGAACTCAGAGGTGGGTCTTTTATGTCAGTGTTTTTTGTTTTGTTTTGTTTTGTTTTCAGTGATGAGAACTGATCACCAGGGCCTCCTGTGTTTTAGGCTCAACAGAAGCTCAACTACTTAGCTGCACATTAGCTCTTTATTATTTGATGCTGATGCTGCTCCTGATGATGATTGTGATGATGATGACGACGACGATGATGATGATGATGCTCTTTTGAGATGGGGTTCTTACTACATTCGGACCTCAAATTTGTGGGGACCCTCCTTCATCTTCCCAAGTAGCTGTGATTATAAGTGTGCAATGCCATAACCGAATGTGACTCACTTTTAACCACTCACCAGGTTAGGTAAGAGAAGAAGAGCCAGCTTACACTTTAATGCATCAGAACTTTGGGATCCCTGACTCTATTGAGATTGCCTGCTTTGAAAAACCTTGGGCAATAAGGAAAGAAGCCAGATGAAGCTGTTCCACTTGAGCTCTTGCCGCCATCATGGCATGCCAACTGACATCTGCTACCAAACAAGTGAATGAAGATGCCTGCAGCAGAGTCCACCCTAAAGCTCTGAATCGCCCCTAGCCACAGAGTATTCTCAAGGGAGCCCTAGATAATGAGTCCAGACAAGCCACTGGAGCTACATTCCATACATATTCCTAATTAACAGAATCTTTCATCACCATAAAATGCGTATTTTAAGCTGCTAATTGGGGGGGGGTGATTTCTTAAATTTATTTATTCACTTTATATTCCCATCACAGCCCCTCCCTTCTCTCCTCCCAGTCCCAAGCTCACTTCCTCCTCCCCCTTTCCCACCTCCACTATTTCTCAGAAAAGGGGAGCATCCCCTCCACCACCAACCCTCTCCAGCACATCAAGTCACATCAGAACTGAGCACATGCTCTTCTCCTGTGGCCTGATGAGGCAGCACCAATAGGGGGAAGTGATAAAAAAGCAGGCAACAGAGTCCATATCAGAGACAGCCCCCACTCCCCTCACCAGGGGACCCAGCTTCCCATTTGCTACATCTGTGTTGGGTGCATGGTCCTTGGTTGGTGCTTTACTATCTGCAAGCCCCTCTGGGCCCTGTTTAGTTGGCACTGTTGGTCTTCTTGTGGAGCCCCTGTCACCTCCAGGTCCTTCTATCCTTTCCCCCACTTTTCCACAAGACTCTCTACACTTTGCCCAATGTTAGACTGTGAGTTTTAGCATCTGTTTCATTCCACTACTGGATGGAGTTTCTAAGAGGACAGCTATTCTAGGTTCCTGTCTGGAAGCATAACAGTTAATAGTGTCAGAAGTTGACTCTCTCCCATGGGGTGAGTCTCAGGTTGGGCCAGGCATTGGCTAGAAAACCCAGACCCAGAAAGACACACATGCTATGCACTCACTTATAACTAGATTTTAGCCATATAGTACAGGATAACTTCTCTTTATAAACCCAGGGAAGATGAGTAACAAGAACGAACCTAGGGAGGATGCTTAAATCTCACTCAGAAGGGAAAATAGAATAGACAGCAGAAGCGGTCAAAGAGAGGGAACAATGTAAGAGAGGGAGTACTGAGGAAAATGAGGGTGGAGATCAGACCTGGGGAGAACATGGCAAGAGGAGAAGGCCTGAAGAGAAAAGAGAAACATAGAGATGCTGAGGCATCTCTATGACAAGCCGTAGACCTGAGACAGAGTAGGCTTCTGGAAGGATATTGGGGTGGCTCTAGCTGAGACTCCGAGTAGCTAGGGTCATGGAAATTGAAGAGGACATCCTCTAGCTCCACAGGACTCATCCAGCCAACTCATCCACAAAAACTTTGACCCAAAATTTACCCTGCCTACAAGATGTGTAGGGGGTGATTTCTTACACAGCAAGAATAAATATTAATAACAGAAACCTGGCAAACATTGACTAGAATTCACAAGCTCCACCCATCCCTTATCTCATAAGCCTATTATCTCATATGGCTAGGTAATTTAAAGTTAGTCCCCCACCAAATTCGTGTGAGAGCCTAGGCCTCAGGTCCTCAGAGTGGCCTTCTTAGTAACTGATTCTTTATGGAGGTAACCAAGTGAAAACTAGGAGGAAGATTTTTTTTCATGTGGGTAGCCCAGTGGCCTTCAGGTCAGTCTCTGAAACACAGTTGTTCTTAGTGCAGTAAGTCTGAATAAAGTGCTTATTCTTAAATAAATAATGGAAAGGTTAACGGAAGTTCTCAGTGCCTGGCCCAAAGTACAACGAGATTATGGTTATTTCAAAGCCTTTCAGCTTCCTGCTGGTTTTCTTAACAATGCAGTTTAAGAGTTCCTGAGAGTCTGCATCTGGACACTCTGACCATGTAACAATAATTACTAAAAGAGAAGAGGTCTTGATTTTGAGAAGGGGGTGGACATGGAAGGAGCTGAAAGGGAGAGAAGGAGGGGTGAAAATTATGTAAATGCAGTGCTTAAGTATTGAATTATCAAAAATGAATTAAAAATAAGATATAAAAACATGTCCTAAGGTGCTATGTGCTGAACGAAAGCTTTATTCCGCTCCTGATAAGTTCCAACTGTCATACTCGCCACCATGTTCAAGCATTGGCGTGCTGCCCTCGGGTGTGCAGTCCTGGGTTAGCTCCTGGCACTGGAAAACAAAACCAGAAGGCCAGCAAGTACAGAAGAGCACATGGTCAGGGGCAGGGTTGACTACAATCCTTCCTTTTCTCCGAGTTAGGAACACTTGCCAACTCATTTCTCCTGATTCTCAGAATCAGGCTACAGTAAGGGGCTAGGGGAAGGGTTGGTAGAGATCAATGAGGGGATTTTTAACTGAGTGGTTTCACATCTTATCCTAGCATAAATTTAGGGTTAAGGCTGGAACTTTAGATGAAATTAAAGAGAAACCGTAAAATAACAACAACAACAACAGAAACAAAAACGGAGGGTTCTTTTTTTTATTTGTCAAAGTAGAAGATCCTGTATAAATAGAACCAAACCCACAGAACCCAGTATACAAGGAACTTAACTTTATAAAGCAGTGGTTCTCAACTTTGGGTGCGACCCCTTTGGGTGTCAAATGGCCCTTTTACAGAGGTCATATAGCAGATATCTGGCATATCAGATATTTACATTATGATTCATAACTGTAGCAAAATGACAGCTAGGAACTAGCAATGAAAATAATTGTATAGTTGGGAGACACCACAACATGAGGAACTGTGCTAAAGGGTTTCAGCACCAGGAAGAATAAATAGTATAAATAGTTGAGAACTATTTATACAAAGTTTATACCCTTTAATTACTACACAAAGAACTAAAAAAGCAAAGCTATTAGTAGCAAGACATGGACAGCCATTCACTAAGTGAATATAATCCACAAACAAACAAACAAAAAAAAAATGCATGCTTTCACTTTAATTGTAAAAAAAAAAAAAAGTCAAAAGGACAAAAAGCCCGTACTCGATTTATTAATTAGCATTTCTTTTAAACAGTTGGTAGCCCCCCCCCCCCCCCCCCCGGGGTTGATAGGAGCTGACAAAAATGGGCCTTTTTGGTCAAGGTTAATGAAACATTGTTTCACTTTTGGAAGAAAAAAAAGTATAGAGACTTATTTTACACCAAAATCAAAACAAACACAAGAGGTATTACAGTTTAATGTGAAAGATGGCTTTGAAAAGAAGGGAAAATATATTTGTAAATTAAAATAGCACAAAATAAAAATATTTAAATTAGGCTTAAGACAACCAACATGTACAACAGAAACTTCTTCCTGGATTGTGAGAGGGAGCTGAAGTTCATAACCATTCTTCATCAAGAGACTGCAGGGAGAGAGCTGACAGGCTGTGGTGGGGTGAAGGAAGGTAATCAAAGCGCATGCATCTGTTTCCTTGTCATCATCCACCGCCTCTGGACGCAGCAGGGCACGCTCACAGCAGCTGTGACGGCACCTACAAAACCTGTGCAAACCCTGCAGAGACCAAACCCCAGCAGGGAAATAGGAGCTGGGCATATAATCCCATCCACGCCGTGGATCGGTTGGCCACTGGTGCAGGCTGGGAGGAGTGACAATTTCCTCTACGAAGGTAGCCCCTGTGTAAGCAGGCCGCTCTCCAGGAGAAGAACATCCAAGGACATTTGGGTAGTACAAAATTGGGCTAACATGCACAGTCCAGATGGACACTGTCAGTTCCTTTCTATAAAAAAATAGTGAATATACTCAGAGGGTGTAGGAATCACAAGTAATTTACATTTTAATAAATTAAAACCTTTCAATGACATTGTTCAATAAAAAATAAGTACAGTGCCTTCTCCTAGCAGCCTTTCAATTTAAGGTTGTCAGCTAAACCGTGGATTACCAACTAGAATATCAGTCATCAGTGTTCAAGCTACTTTTATCACCAGAATCGTAGGCAGATCTGAGGATACTAGAGATGAGTTAAGAGGTGAGTCATAGCTAATTCTTGAAAAGTTGGCAAGGCTTTCATTTCTCCTAACTTCCTTTTCAATTACAGCCACTAATATCTATAGACAAGTCTCCAACCTGCTTTCCGCGTGCTTCAGAGACAGTTTGTATTTTCCTCTCCTGCATTCCACCTGCTCCATCCCGTCCCCCAAATGCAAGCCACGGTGCTGGCCTGGCCTCCGTGTTTTCCTCCACAACGTCTTCTAGATACAAGAACTCATTGCAGACTGGATTTCCCCCTGTCCTTTCATCAAAGGAGTGCCAAAACAGAATTTTCAGAAGGCGAACACATTTGTGAAATGAGAGCTCAGATCACCTGAAGGACACTGCCAGCGCACCTCCTGGGAAAGTTCACTTGAAAGCTGGATTAGATCCTGGCAGAATCTTTTCTTCATAATTTGGTAATTTCAGTACATCTCCAAGGTCACAGTGTTGTCGTTCCTACAGGAGGCGGAGCCACAGTATAAGGCCATGAGATAAGCCTGAAGCCTGGATTCTACCACTCACTGTTTGATCTTGAATATTTTATTTATTCATTTATTCCTAGATAGATAGATAGATAGATAGATAGATAGATAGATAGATCTGATAGATAGATAGATAGACAGACAGATAGATAGATAGACAAATATAAGCATGGATACAGAATCTTAGGCTGGCCTAGAACTAGCTTTCTAGCTCAGGCTATTTTTCAATCCTCATGTCTCTGCCTCCTGAATATTAGAATTATAAGCATGGGCCATGCCTGGCCATGAATGCATTGCTTAATCCTTCTGAACCTCATTTACTTTACATGTAAAAGCATTAAAACATTTCTAATTTTTTTTGGAACTCTCCAGGAAAAATAAGCTAATCCTTGCTGAGAAAATACAAGCTGAGAGGGGAAGGGCATAGAACTCCCATCAGGTATGACAACTGATAAGCTTGTACCTCTGTTTTCTCAAACCCCACAGCAATAGAGGGAAAAAAAATGGAAGACTTAAAAGGAAATGATATATAATGAGAAGATAAAATTTTATTGTGTAATATGTAAAATGTACATATGTTTAAATAGATACAATGGGCTTTTCTTCAGCAGTACAAAATGAAAACATTTGCAGGAAAGTTGGTGGATTTGGAAATCATTATGTTAAGCAAAATAAGCCAGAGAGACAACTAGCACATGCTTTTTCCTCTTATGTGTGAAACCAAGATTTAAATCTGTGTGTGTGTGTGTGTGTGTGTGTGTGTGTGTGTGTGTGTGTGTGTGTTATGTGTGATGGGTGGACAAGGAAACTAGAAAGGGGGTCAGGAAAGGGAAAGAAGAGATTTTAAGGGAGGAGAGCATAAACAGAAGGCAACAGAGTCTGTGTGGTATGAAGCAAAAGTGGTGATGTCTCGGGGAACAGAAGGAATCTGCTAGAGGGAGAAAGAGGTGTGAATGTGACTGGAGGGAAAGAGATAAAGTAGAACAAAATATAATGATTGTGTGTAAATGAACATGCCATAATCGAAGCCCATCTCCTTATATGCTTACTTAGAAATTTTTTTATTGAAAAAAAAATACTACAACAGCTGGTAAGGAATGTCTAAACACACTTAGTGGGAAATAATGTAAAGTAGGAACAATTAAATTAGGAACATAACATCAGTGTCCACCGAGAAGTACTCTAAAGAACTGAGTTGCTGTCTAGAGGGACCAGGCCAGGTTATACCAGTAGGAGTTTCCATAGTAAGGTGAGGTGAGGCAAGGCTCGAGTTGAATCAGAACTATGCTGTGAAGGAGTCAGAGGTCCAGGTCCCCTTCTTCTTTTACCTCACCCATCAAGGACCAGAAATGGACTCAGAGAATCACCAGACTTCTGTAGTTACAGCAGAGAGTGGGGAAAAAAATGAAGTCTGGGTGTGCTGAAAGCCCATGCTCAGAACTGTGCTCTCTACTCTGTCCTCAGAAGAGCAACCTGCCAGAGATGTTTTTATATTTTTTTATTTTTTCAGGACAAGGTTTCTCTGTGTAGCCTCAGCTGCCCTCGTCCCACTTTGTAGACCAGGCTGGCCTCCAGCTCACTGAGCCCCGCCCGCCTCTGCCTCCCTGAGGGCTGGGATTACAGTCCTGCGCCACTGTTCCTGGCACCAGAGATGTTCTTAACATCTAGAAGCATCGGCAAGAAGATCTCAGTAAACCTGGCACATGACAGCTATGATAAGTACAGAAGAAATAGTACTCATGAGAGGTGGCATGGGACACCATGAGGTTCCACAGAACCAAATGTCTCCGCACAGTCACAGAATGCAAACCCTGACTGTTGACCTAGCCAGGAAAGAATCGGTGTGTGTTCTCAAGTGAGGAAAGGAGATGTGAGCAAATTCTATGCACAAACCAACTATTCACTTTTATAAGTCCCTACCCCTTTAACATGGATGGGAAACTAACCCAGACTGAGTTTCCCCCAAACTCTATGGCTTTGGAGGAAATTTAAGTTCTGTCCCAACATGCATTCAGGGTGTGAAAGGCAGAAGAGAGGAAAAGTCCTGTGGCTGTGGCTGCTGGCAATCAAGGTGTTGGAGTGGTAAGAATGTTTGCAGGGAGTGGACTTGCACATTCCAGTGTCATCATGAACTCGGGCTGGGCCTAGGGCTTTGCAGAGCTGATAGCAGCACCTTGACCTTAGTGCCACATTGCTGCGGTGTCACTAAACCCAAGAGCTCCAAAGTGCCTTTGCCCTTGTGGAAATGAAGCCCTCCTGCCCGACCCCCAACCAACACCTACTTCTTTATGGAATGGATATAATTCCATGGATTGAACAGAGGCTAATAAAAACTGAAAACTGATTCTCCACTGACCTTGAGAAATAGTAGAATGAGCCCATTATTTAGAACTCCAGAATGACCCAGTTGGAAGAATGGAGCTAGTCTTACAGGGCAGGCTTAGAAACAGGCACCCGTGAGTTTGGTTACCGAATCTTTACTCAGGCAGCCCCAAAGCATAATGTGCATCAGACCTCATTCACTTAATACTATTTTAGGATTAGTGACAATATGCCGCAGCATTGCTTTCAACATAGGCATATACCTTGATTCTCCTCTCTGAAAGGTTTCTTGTGTCAGGCCTATAGTCTTGCCGTGCTAACAGAAGCAGTATATCCAAGGCGTCTGACCATATGTTCTTTCATTGAGGTCTAAAAACGATATAAACAGAAGGATTGTTAACCCAGCAGAATGTTTTCTTGCCATCCCATGCTTGTCCATGGATTTCCAACCATCTTCAGGACACTCTGTGATCACTTTGGGTTCTGCTTCTACCAAATGAGCCTTTCAGCAGCAGCCTTCAGCAGCAGCCGTCAGCCCGTGGAGATTCATTCCAGGGGCTCAGTGTCTTTGTCTTGCCTGTCTCGTCCCCATCCTCCAGGCTAACACCAAAAATACTAATGCACGTATTTTCGCACAAACTTTTGAGAGAAGCTGCTTTTGCTGAAGTTTCGGGGATTGACTATGAAGTAAGAGAAACATCTAAATTAAAAAAAAAAAAAAGTTATTTTAAATCCCTGCTTTTAGCAAGCCATGAAATCTTCCTCACAACTTGGCCTCTTGTGAAGCTCCTCAGACCTCTAGATCATCCCTCTCCTGAGCAACACTTCCCACAGGAATAGGAGACAGAAGGGACAGATAGGAACACCTTCATATTCCGAAGACACATTTACAGTCCATGTGGAAGAAAAGAATCCCTACAGGTACATGGTTAATGTCTTAGCATATACACGCTGCTGGTGGGTGCTGAGTCAACTCTCCCACCTCCAGCCCAGAAGACCTGAGAGGAGTGCAAGGTAAACAAGTCAGCAGATGCTAACTTGACTCAGAACAAATGCCATGAGGAATGATAATGAGAGCGGCATGGGAGGGGCTAGGGAGATGGCTCCACGGGGAACGTGATCATCGTGATCATCGCACAAGCCCGAACACTGGATTCCCAGAACCCTTCTGAAGCTGCTGGCATTTGTAATCCCAGCATTCTACTGCAAAACAGGAGACGGAGGCAGGAGGAACCTCAGAAGCTCGAGTGCCACTAGCCAGCTAGCCTGGTCACACAGCAGACAGCAACAAAGCAGTACTGTCTCAGAGCAGGTGTAGGGCAAGGCCTGGCACTGGAGGTTGTTCCCTGACCTACACAAGTCTACCGTGGCATATGTGCACACACATACACACACACACACAGGTGGGGGCGGGGAGAGGAAACAAAAGCATACACATCACAAGTCCTGAAGACATGGCTGACCACCTGACCAGAAGCAGACTTCCCACACACTGCCCCCTTCTACCTGCGTGATCTGCTCCCTGGAGGTATGTATAACAGATTTCTAGGATGTTAGTTAGTTCACTGTCTTCTCAGATTTCCGGCCCTCTGAAGAAAGCAGTTTTAACATTCAGTTTCTACCTCTGTTCATCATCTTAAACCCTTAAATGTTGCGGTGACCCCAAACATGAAATCATTTGCATTGCTACTTTATTACTGTAATCTTGCTACTTTTATGAGTCGTGATAAAATTATCTGATATATGACCCTGTGAAAATGTCGCGTGACTCACGAACTGGTCGAGACTCACAGGTTGAGAACACATGATCTAAAGGTCCAGGACTTCACGGACCAGATTCCAATTACAAAGTATTGGGGGAGAAGAAGGATACAAATCATATTTTCTTACAGAGATTCATGACTGTCACTCCACATTTCAAGTTCATTTGTGGTCCCCCGGCATACAAAGAGGAAGGGAAAATTGATACGAGCGTTAGTGAGCAACGGCACACTTGCAAAACAGAATTGCCACTTGAATGTGAACTGTCCACCACAGATTTGTGTTTGAACTCTCAGGCTCCAGCATTGTCTTAGACGGTTGTGAAACTTTTAGGTGCTGGTGCCTCCATGGAGGAAGTAGGGGTGGGTGCGTGAAGATGGACTTTGTGGATTTTACAGCCCAATTCTACTTCTATTTGCTCTCTGGTTTCTGTTCCGCCGCCAGAGGAGTCAAACCAGACTCCTGTCAGCTCCAAGACACCTGCACTGTGCCTTCCCTCTGAAGTAAGACTCTGTCTCCTCAAACTGTGAATCGGTGAACCTTTCCTCCCTCAGGTTCTTGTCAGATAGTCAGTAACAACAAGAAGTAAACTTTTCAAGGTGTTGATCCCAAGGTAAGCTGTAAGGAGAAAAGCCTTAACTCCAATTGCATGAAGAGTGACTTCCTGGTTATGAGAACAATTGAAAGCTTGAAGGCAATGCCAAGAGGAAATTGCAATGTTCTACATTTGAAAATGTTATACAAAAGAAAAATAGCCAAGCCTCTGGATAGAGTGCATATGTAAGATTATGCAAAGAAAATCCAAATTCTCCTGGAAAGAAAATCTTTACTGTGTGTGTAGTGCAGTGGGGGCGGGAGGGGGGTGCATTAGAAAGTGTGAAAGGTGAGAGGATCAGGAAGCAGAAGGTGCAGCCTGGAGCAGACTCACCCAGCCTCGTCCTTGTCAGCCCCCACTTCTATAAGGAGGTGCTCCTGGGCCCTCCAGAAGGACGAGTCCAACCCCTCCTCACTCCTCAATGCACAACTCTGGGGCTAAGGACCATAGCCTTCTCCTTCATCCCCCAGAGGTCAAGTTGGGGACCCCAGAGTCCCCTTGAACAAGTCACTCTTCTTGGTGCCTTTCCAGGGGTAAGGTAAAATCAGAGGTTGGAAAACACACTATCTCTTGTCAACACCAGTCCAGCACAGCTTTGCCATTTTCCATAGCTCCTAACACTGCATGCTACTTTTTAACTGCTTATTATGTATTTGTCCTCAACCTTTTCTTTAAATTCTCAACCATAGATAATATAGCGTCTATGAAATACAGACAAAATTACACAGGTAAGATTACATCTTATTTTCTAGAGAATAAACTATAGTCTAGAAAAAGGCTTTTATAATAATTTGTGTTTTAGATTTTATTTATTTATGGGAAGGAGGTATGTGCACATGAGTGTAGTTGTCCATGGATATCAGAAGAGGGTGCTGTATCCTGGAGTTACAGGTAATTGTAAGCCCAACAGAACAGCTAGGAGCCAAACTTGGTTGTACCTATAAGCCAACTTTCCAACCCCAGTAACATACTCAAACATAAAAATAGTGACGTAAAGATCAAAAATATCCTTTAACTTCAATTAGTCTATTATAAACAGATAGATCTTAACTGGGAACAGTCTCTCATCCTTCAAAAAAAAGCTTACCTTCAAGCTTCCAATCCATAAAAGACAATGCAATATGGAACTTTCCCTCTTTGGTCCTCCCTCTGATCTTACCAATGTGATAGAGATTTGACAGTTTGTACAGTTGTATGTTGACCTGGGGCAGCCTGCTCTATGTACAGAGATGCAGTTTGGTCTTTTCCCGTTTCATACAGACTTTAGCTTTTACAGTGGTCTTGCTGACTATGATGGTTAATCTCAGTTGTCAAGTTGGTTGGATCTGCAATCATCTAAGAGACACATTGCTGGAAGGCCCATGAGGATATTTCCTAGAAAGATTACCTGAGGGGGTGAGACTCCCCCCACACACACACAACCTGAGTGAGAAGTCCTTTCTGGCACTGGCCAACATGTAAGTAGCTCTGAGGGGAAAGCAGTGTTATTCTTTGCCTGTTTGCCTTTCTGCCTTGCTGGTGAGTACATCAGCTCTGTTACTGGTGCTGCAGCTACCATCCTTCTCAGTCAAAGGAACCCAGCTTCCTGAGTCTTCCAACACAGACGAAAGACCAAATTACCTCAGGAACCCTCCAGGCCTTCAGCACCAGATTGGGATTGCTGGCTTTATGGACTAAGCAGGCTCCAGATTCTCAGACTCTCTAATGTATAGAATGTATGGGCTGGACTACTCAGCCCATATTGTGTCCAACAATGAGTACATTTACTTTCTAATATACTTTCATTTGTTTGGTTCTTCCCAAAGACCAGTGTAACCTGATATTGCAGGATATTTGATCCCATTGTGAGCCCTGAGACTGTAAACTGTAAAAACCTGTTTCTTGTTTGCTGTGGTTCAGCCCTAACACACACCTTTAATCCAAGAACTTTCTATTTATTGTAAACCAGTGATTAAGGTGCGGCTCAGCCCTAACACACACCTTTGATCCTAGAGCTTTCTATACACAGGATTTAATAAAGTTAACTTTAGGTCAAGAGGCAAAGCAAGTAACCAGATGATAGGGATTAACAGAAAGGAGGGACTTTGAGTTGAAGGGTATTTAATACAGAAAGGACTTTTGGCTTTTTCCTCCTGGGCTGTCAGGTAATCTGGCAAGATTTTGGTTTTAGCCTTTTGCTTTTGAGCTTTTTCCTTCTGGGATGTGAGTATGTAGGAAGGTTAGCTGGGTGCTTTCTCTGCCTCTCTGAGCTAGCAAGTTCTTACCCCAGCATCAGGCTCCTGAGTCTTTTTTTGGTAAAATCAAATGGTTAAAAGTTTCTTTTTTTTTTTTTTTTTTTAAAGCAACAACCTGATTTCACACATCTTCTAAAAGCCCGTTCATCTGTCTTGGTATATTTAGATTACTATACCAAAATATTGAATATAGGGTAACTATTAGACAACAGAAAGTTGATTCACAGTTCTTGGGAAGTCTGTGATTAAGGTGCTGACAGGTGTTACTGAAAAGGGACTGCTTCCTGTTTCGCAAAGTGGTGTTCTCTTGCTATATCCTCATATGGAGGAGTGGCGATGAAGGTCTCTGGGTCTTTAGAAAGATGCTAATCTCTATGTATATCCTAAAGGCTCTGCTTCTGGACAGACATCTTTATGTAACCTTCTAGAACCTTTATATCTTTAGAAGTTACGTTTAGATCTTTTATCTATCTTGAGTTCATTTTGTACTTAAAGTAAAATTCCAACTTCATGTACATATATATATATGAAAAGAATGTGTGTACGTGTGTGTGTGTGTATGTGTGTGTGTGTGTGTGTGTGTGAGTCAGATTTACAGGTAACTTGCTGACAGCTAAGGAGTAGAGTACTGGTTGGCACTGTTTCTAGTCCCTATGTGGAACTACCCCCCATAGACAAATTTAAAGGACTGATGACTTCACAGCCAGCTGAGTATTTCTCCACTGAGAGGACGACATAAACTCCAATTTGTCTCCATTTCAGGACCAGACCTGACTTTAAAAGAAAAGTCATCAGTCCCAGGAACTGGGCCATAGGTCACCAATTCTAGAAACAAGACCATAAAATTCCCTATCCAAGAAACAGCCTGGAGATAACCACAAGAAAGGGAAATTATCTTGTCTCAGGATGAGGCATTTGTGCTGGGCAGCCTTATCTCATCCTGTTAAACATTCATGGCACAGGAATGCAGCTCACCAACCACCTGGACACAAACCAATTAGGAATCGACCCTTATAATTTCCCTGGCACCCACCAATAAGGTTTTAGAATACCTAACCCTTGCTAGAATTCCCCTAGTTTCCTGTAAAAAGGCCTGTGCACCTTTGTCTAGGGTTGCCTTTTTTTTTTAAATGGTTTGACCCCTGCATGAAGATTTTCTCAAAACAAAACACTCTTGTCAATTGCTTATGTGAGTGATGGTCTCTGTGCAGTGATTTCAGGCTTAGCATCCACACACTTTAGAAAACCTAAAGCGCCAATTTGATAACACTACTGTCAATGTCCTGAATGCCGTGACAGAAGTTTCTTTTTAAATTAAAAAAAAAAAATTTAAAAACTACCTTGGAGGAATTTGCAGATTAACAACTAGGGAGTTGCTGATCCTTCACATAAAGGTAAAAGAAAGACACAGTTTCAAAAACCTAACTCAGTAAATTACAAAACTACATAAACGAGAAGCCCTTTGAAGGATGGAAGTTAAAAGAACATCAGTCATTCTCAGAGCAGAAAATAAGATACTGGTTTATAACAGCGGATGCCCTACCCAGAACCCAGCAAGCCAGGCAAATGAGCTGTGGTGTCTAAAAGGAGTTCCATCCATGCGGGCCAAGCGTCCTGGCTCTTCCCATTCCCAGAAGCAACACACCTGGGTCTCCACAGTCTGTTCACTGTGCAGCTCACTTCTTTACGCCTCTCAATTTGGAGGGTGTGAATGAAGCCGTGTCTTTTAGAAACTTCTCTGGGCCATGTGCTGGCAGGAGCAAGAAGGAAGCATATCCCAGACCTGAATCATGGCTTTCTCAAGTGACAAGTCACCTTTCTCACACTACTTAGCAGCTATGGTATTTGAGAAGGGTTTAAAATACCAAATGTCCTAAGCATCCTGTCTGTTTTCACAGTGTATGATGCTCTCCCTAGCTACAGCGATTGACCAGAAGTACTCCCTTCAGTCAATGAAATGCTCAAGACTTTCAAAAGTCAACTAGAGCAGTTGAACACTCCCCTCCCAACAGGGGACCCATTAATTAACTCCTAGTGGCCCTGAGAAAAGTCAGCCTGAGGCTAAATCTAACCTGAGGACTATGGCAAAGCCTGAGCATCCAGAATAAGATCCAGAACTCTGAGGAAGCTACTCTTGAAGAAGGTCCTACCTTGAGCCGATGTGAATTTAGTTTTTCTTACAGCAACAAAAGCATTTTATTGGGTTTAACTTATAATTGTACTTTTGGTATAGGTTTGTTTTAACTTTTCTCCTTTTAAAAAGATTTGTTTGTTTGTTTGTTTGTTTGTTTATAGAATATGTATGTGTGTCTGAGTTAGTTTGAGTGTACTACAGATGTGCAAGTACTCCCAGAGAGGACATGGGATTCCCTGGAGCTCATGTTACCAGGCACTTGTGAGTAGCCAGAAATGAGTGCTGGGAACCAAACCCAAGTCCTCTGCAAAAGCCATAAGTGCTCTCTCTCTCTCCCTCTCTCTCTCACCTGCAGAGGTATCTCTCCAGCCCTCTGTTTTAACACTGTCAAAATTTTGTGTTCCAGAGCTATAACCTTTTGTTTTTCTTCTGATCTTTAAAACCACCAAGTGTATCTGTGGAACCGTAGCTAGTTGCTGTAAATCTAGGCTCCCTTCTTCCTTTTCACTAGCAAGCTGCAGAGCTGTGTGACCCAGATTTGTGCTGCTCGTCCTCACTCTAACCTTGCATACTGACAGAACACCGCACCTGATCATTGCACACTGACTCCCTGGGGGAAGCTCTGACACCAGGGGTAAGAGACACCTGCCTTGGAGTCCTGCCCAGGCTTCTGTGAGCTATTCTGCCTGAGGACTCAGCTGTCAAGAAAGGGTATCAGATAACAATGGAAGTGCATTCTACACCTTCTTTTTGTTTTGTGTTTTCTGACAATTTCCTTCCTTCCTTCCTTCCTTCCTTCCTTCCTTCCTTCCTTCCTTCCTTCCTTCCTTCCTTCCTTTCAAAAGTGCTACTGGCTTTGCTTGCACCATAAACACCGGCATTTCCTCAGGCTTAAGAGCCTCACAGGAACCCCACTGTTAAGTGCAGAGTACTGAGTATTCTTCCCAAATCCTGTTGTGCCTAGATTGCAAGACCCCAAAAGACCACTAGAAATTGAGTCTGTTGCAAAACACATGAGGGTATTTGATACAAGCTCGAGCCAGGGTCACAGCAACCTCCCTGCTGAAGAAGAGGAGTGTGGTGTGAAGGTCTAGGGGAACAAGGTTTTTAAAGGGCAAAACCGCAAGGGGGGGGCACTCCAAGCCTTGGCATTATGCAATTGGGTAAGGAAAATTGACTTTTAAAATGATTGGTTTACTTTAGGCACCAAGTCCATAAACAGTTCTGGTCTGACCATCTGGGTGGGTTGCCAGGAAACGGTATCTGTTTAAGTGGTTCTGGCCAGACCATCTGGGCTGGTTTCCTAGCAACTGTATCTCTAATTGGCAGGGGAAAAATGCAGTAAAGCTGGTTCCTCCCTGCAGGTGGCTGGACATGTCTCCACCTGGCTGGCCTTCAATCAGGCTTGTGCTTTAAACTTTAATTCACTAACTCAAAAAACTAATTTTTAATTCTTTGGTCTTTCAATCCAGAGTGACAAAACTAAGCTTGGAAATTTCATAAAGTCTAAACATGTTTGGTTATTTTGAGGACCAAGTTGATCAGTCAGTCCCATGACAGCACCTATGGGACAACCCAGGAAGTGCTTCAGCATTGACTGTGGAGGTCACATTTTAAACAGAACATGGATGAAAACAACAACAACAAAACCTCCTGAGAGTTGTAGATTCGACAGGCATTTTCAGGTGGAGAAAGTCAAAGGACTTTCTCAAAAAGAAAATTCTTAGAGCAGACACCTGCGTTAAATATCTCACTGTCTGGCCCGTCTAAAGTGAACCAGCTTTATTTCCTGATCCATTGGGAATAATGGGTAAAAGGAGCAATGAAGCCAGTTTCGGTTTAATTCACAGGAAAACGTGTTTTCAAAAATTAGAATTGTTCCAAACAAGGGAGATTGGCTTGTGAGACTGTGAGCACCGACCTCTGAACAAACTCAATGAGCAGTTGCATGCTGGGAAATTAGAAACAAAGTTCTTGTAACCAGAACTGATGAGACAGATTTCACAAAGCCCGAATCTTTTTTAAATCTTAGAGTTTGCCTCAGGTGACATGCACCCAGTCAGATTAACTGATTCTCCCTGAACTTTGGTTTGCATAGAAATCTCCTGAAGAAGAACTCTACTGCATACAGCCAGAGTGGCACACACTAGAGATTCAGAAACAGCCAGTCCAAGTCAAGAGCCAAGAATTTGCTTTTCTAATAAGTTCCCAAGAGATGCTAATTCTGCTGGCCCAAAGGCCATGCTTTGAGTGTCTCCATAAATCAGAATTATTTATAGGATATCTGTGAAGAGATATGGAAAATTAACAGGATTTGGCAATCAAAAAGGAAAATAAAAAGTAATGTGTATTTGGCATTCACATAGAAAATGAAATAGTGTAATCACTACTTCAAAGGGAAGGAATGCTTCCCCAGATGGCCACATGTACTCAACTGTCTGAAAACATTTGGAGAGGAAATTAAGTGGATCATAGGGGGCAGGTGTTTGTTTCTAAACTCTTCCGTTAGATACTTGGTTTATGGAATCCCGAGGAAATGACAGAATTTTAAAAACTCAGGTTTGGCGGTCTGGAACCCGCTCATATTTGAGTATTTCTTCTACTATCTCCAGTACCTTCTTCATCAACTCCCACCAGCCTAGTAACAAGACTCAAGGTGAGATTTTTCAGTTATAACTAAAGGACATCTGTTTGGGACCAATAGAGCAATTTGGTTTGTATTGTAAATGTCTTTACCCTTAAAGCAAAGCAGAGGCTGTCAGCTTAAAAATACAAGCAAGCTCAGTCCTCAAAAGGTTCATGTCAAATTGATCATTAAGTCATTTCTTACCCCATCAATAGGCTGTGGGCCTCAAATCTTCATCTTGCTCTTGGCTTTTTAAGCCTACTATACTATGACTTATAAATAATATTTCTTAATTATAGCTTTATCCAATTGCAAAGTAGGTGAGAGAAGAGAAATGCAATACAGGATTGGTAAACTCTTATAGAAAGTGAATGTTAACAAGTACAGGAAAGCTAGACCAGCGAGAGGTGGACAAAAATGAACAGAGCTGGTTAGGACAGTGGCAGTCCTTCAGACTTCAATGTAGAAGGTGAAGTTTGCTTTCACTATGGAAGAAGAAATGTTCAGAAGTTTGTCCTGGCCAGGGATGATCTGGAGTCACCAGGAAAGCAAAAGGCTTCCCTTCCCTTCCCTTTCCTACATAAGGCAGGTGGTGCTCTACCGAGGTATCCACCAGAGAAGACTGCTCAGACAGAGGTTCGAGCTAGAGAGAGTCTTTATTAGCAAGCCAATGACCACACTGGGTGTTCAGGATTCCAACATAGCATGGAACCTTTCTCAGGTTGAGCTCTTAAGCAAAAAAATCATTTCCTGGATTTTTTTTTACATACTTCAGTTAATAAGAACAGTTGGTTACACAGAAATGGAACTACAGAAGCCACAAAGCAGGGTTAGTACATTTAGAGACTTTCCCAGAACTATGAACTTCGATGGATTAGGGGTATTTTTTCTTAATTTTTTTAAATTCACTTTACATCCTTTTTATAGCTTTACCCCTCCTCCCCTCTCAGTCTCACCCTCGCTCATTCCTCCTCTCCCCGCCTTTTCCTCAGAAAAGGAGAGCTCCTTTTTCCATCACCCCAGCTCATCAAATTGCATCAGGACTGAGTGTGTCCTCTTCTCCTGTGGAGTGGCAAGGCAGTCCTGCCACGGGAACGTGATCAAAAGCTGGCAAGTGAGTCAGAGACAGATCCCTTCCTAGAGGACCCACATGAGGCCTAAGCTGTCCCCCTACATCTTTGTAGGGGGCCTAGGTCCAGTTCCTGCATGGTCCTTGGTTGGTGCTTCAGTCTCAGCAAGCCCTTCTGGGCCCTGTGGCTCTGTTGGTCTTCTAATGGAGTTCCACCTTCAGGTCCTTTTCTCTTTCTTCCCATTTTTCCACAGGACTCTCCCTATGTTTGACCATGAGTCTCGGCATCTGTTTTTGAGGCGCTGCTGCGTAGAGTCTCTCAGAGGACAATGCTGTCAGGCTCCTGTCTGCCAACTTAGCAGGTAATTGTTCATAGTGCCAAGGGATGGCACTCTCCAATTGTGTGGGTCTTTGGTTGGGCCAGACATTAGTTGGTCATTCCCTCAATCTCTGTTCTATCTTCTTTATCGTTATACAGATATCTACAGAACATTTCACCCAAACACAAGAGAATATACCTTTTCAGCACCTCATGGATTAGGTCTCTTGTTTCATTTTGGCAGGTGGCACTGTCTATGTGCTGAATTTTACAGTCTGAATGGCACTTCCATCATGGAGTCAGTTGTGCTAAGGTCTTAGGCCCACTAATACAGTGTTAACTGATCAACTCCCAGTGGTACAGGAAAGCACTGGGTGTAGAGGGAACAGACAAGCCAGGAGAGAGATTTACGTTTCAATGGAGCCCTCCACTGGCAAGCCTCATACAAGCAAGAAGCCTTTGTGCCACCAATTTCCATAGTAGGGAGTGTATAGAAAGCTTTTTCCCATGCTGGGTTTGGGCTGGGAGATCATGCAGTGACCACACATTCTTGGCTGAAGAGTTTTCCAAGATGTCTTTCAACCAATGTTTTCAATTCAGCATGCGGCAGCTGTCAGGAACAGCAATAGATATCCTTCTAACAAATGCTGCTGCCCATTTAGAGCATTGCAAAAGGGAGAGAGGTAAAAGAACCCTGACAGTCACCAAAGAGCAAACTAAATGATGAATCTGAAGTT
Source organism: Psammomys obesus (assembly GCF_907164565.1). Classification (NCBI taxonomy): domain Eukaryota; kingdom Metazoa; phylum Chordata; class Mammalia; order Rodentia; family Muridae; genus Psammomys; species Psammomys obesus. The sequence goes on along the minus strand of NW_026596095.1, from coordinate 15,521,738 downwards.
GAGAGGCAATGCATTTATAACTGACATCTTTGTAGAGTATTTATTCTTTTAAGACTAAGGATGGGGGGCCTGGAGAGATGGTTCAGAGGTTAAGAGCACTGTCTGCTCTTCCAGAGTCCTGAGTTCAATTCCCAGCAACCACATGGTGGCTCACAACCATCCATACTGAGATCTGGTGCCTCTTCTGACACGCAGATGTACATGGAGATAGAACATTGTATGCATAATTAAAGAAATCTTTAAAAAAAAAAAAAGACTAAGGATGGTGGGGCCGGGTAGGGCTCAGAATAGCCAGAATAATTTTAAAAAGTGACTAAAGGCTGACACTTTCTGAATTCAAAAGTTACTATAAATACCACTCTAAGCAATTAGATAGAGTGGTACAGGTTAAATATGCAAATGTATTAGTTATTTTTCTGTGAGAAAACACTATCACTAGAAGTGATTTATGAAAGAAAGGTTTATTCTGGTTTGAAATTCCAGATAAGAGTCCATCACAGAAGAGAGGCATGGCAATAGGCAGAGGCACTGTGCCTCAGCAGGAAGCTGAGAGCTCACATCCTCAACCACATACACAAGCAGATAGAGCTAACTCAAAGTGGGGTAAGGCTAAAAGTTCTTAAAACCCACCAGTAATGCACTTCCTCCAGCAAGGCCACACCTCCTAAACCTTCTGGAATAGTGCCACCAGGAACCAGGAAACAAGTGTTCAGATGCCCTAGACTACGAGGAATATTTCTTATTTAAACCACCACAGTGGGCTAGTGATATAGCACTTGCTTAAGATAATGGGGTACGGGCTTAGAGAACAAAATAAAGATAGCTAGACTACAAAATGGAATTATTAAATTTATGGTGTAAAAATAAATAGTATGGTTTTTTCTAATACCATTCTAGCTTACAAATAATGACTCAGAGAGCTATTACATGTATTAATAATATTTAAAGCAATATAGCTAGGCAGATACTCATCTATTCTAACACATCTATGCTGATCTGAACTATTTCCCAGTCACGTGTCATCAACCCTCCATTATCTGTCAACTAGTCTCACTCTGGCCGCTCCTGCTCCATCTTTGTCCTCATAGCGACCTCCTCATGGCCATCTCCTCATGATGAACTCATAGATAACAAAGAACAACTGAACAACCAAACAGGAAACTAAGACTATTAAAAGAATAAAGTACTGTTGCTAAAATCCCTTCCCTGTGCTAGTGGGACAGGGAAGGTACCAAGAACACACTGAAGTGTGATTTTACAAAAGTTCACCGAGGAAAATCAGTGAGGAGTTATGGGCAGAAGCAGCCACATGGGAAAGTCTGCACCCAGCAGGGATTATGGCTGTGTAGATGAAACCCCTCCTTTCGGCTTTCCCTACCTTTACCAGCCCATCCTACAAGACCATATGCAATTAGGGAAATTTTCTATACAACTTGTAGGGATGAGTGGCTGAATACTCAGGTGAGAGTCCTATGGCCTTCCTCGTCTGTTCCTCTACGGGGGAAGAAAAATAGTCAACAAGCTCAGCAACAGTGATCTTTTGCAAGCAAGCCCAGCCGATTCCTGGAAGATGGTGCCAGCTTGCCTTGAAGGAAAGTCCAGTACTGTAAGTACTGACACATGCTAGAACATGAGTAAACGTTACTGTCATGGGAATAAGCCATACAACAAAGTCTGAATACTGTATGAATTTACTATAAATTCCCCCAAACAGGCAAATCCATAAAGACAAAGGAGATGACTGGTTGCCAGGGACTTGAGGGTGGAGGGAGGAGGACAAAAGAGTAGAAATGATGGGTATGTGTTTGAGGGGAGGAGAAATGAAGCTGCCATATAATAGTAAATAATAATGTGTGCACAGCATACTAAAAGTCAACGAGCTGTATGCTTTCAAGGCGGCCATTATGGCATCTAAAGTATGGCTGTATAAAGCTGTCGGTGAAAAAATTTGATCTAAGATTCTGATACTTACTGTCATTTCCCCCCTGGCTTTCCAAGGAGTTACATCCAGAAAACTTGTGAAAAAAAAAATCCTAATTACAATGATTAATTGTCATGAACTTTGACAGATGATGAAATTGGTGGGATAATGGAGAAGCTAGAGGGTGAAATGCCAGTGGGGCAGAGGATGCTTTAACCTCCTCTCCATGCTTCCAGCATAGGAGATAGGGAAGTTGGGAAAGAAGACCAGCATCAACATGTTTTCATTATTGTCCATCCCCAAATTACCTTCCAGCAAATTCTCAAAAACCTATCATGATTAAATAGATAGATAGATGGGTAGATAGATAAACAGACAGACAAACAGACAGATAGAGATGGAGAGATAGATAATTCCAACCACCCCTGGGAAATTATCTTTATTTAATGTGGGTAAAACTGTATTGTGTGCATTTCGCTACCTTCAGAGAAAGGTTGTACCACCCTTTCACTAGGTTAAAGCCCCTGAGTCTAACGACATGTGTGTTAATTATCTTTGCATTTGTGTGTTTGACATCATCTGGGTGAATTCTTTGTCTACTTAACCGCTTGAAACTTCTGATGCTGTGTATACTTGTACTTTACATAGATTTCATTTTTCTCTGTATATAGTTAAAATACTGGCAGCTAAAAAAAGCCTAAGCTATTTCTGTCAGCCCTCTCTTGGGACTCTGCTCCCTAGTTAGGCAATTACTCAAAATTGAGCAATTGCTGTGTCTTTTCTCCTACTGGTTATCATTTCAAAAAAAAAAAAGAAAAAAAACTCAGGCCATTTCTCTTTAAAGAAACAGCACAGAATAACGCGAAAGCTTCCCTCGGCTGGTCAGTGTGCTGCCTTTAAACTCAGAACGCTGCAGTCTGTATTTAGATTGCTGTCTATATTTAGACCATCCCGGGGAGTCCACGGGTTGTAGGCAGGGAATGTGTTCTTCTGTTAGTCATTTTAAGAAATCTTTTCCCCCTTGCCATTCTGGGGGGGGGGGGGGAAGCCCATGAGGGATCGCAGAAAAGAAATGAAGTTGTTGATTAAAAGCAGGAAGGAAAGAAAAACTCACAAAGTAGATCAAGTAAGTCTGTGTGTTCCCCGAGGGGCTCTCTGCAAGGGCAGAGCCTGTCGCACCGTCCATCTGTGTGTCCGAGCTCCCACTGAACGCTGGAGCCTGCTGTGCATTGACTGCTTACTTAAATGCCCGTCTCCTGCTCTCTAAGATCTCCTAAAACCCAGAGCAACGCATATTATTTGAACAGTCCTTTATATAGTGATTTCCGTAACTGACGGAAGTGGTTGTTTCCTCTGCTGAAACACTGGCGAGATTTCTAAACCCCCCATTTCAAGGAATGTGGGAAGCTCAGCGTTTACGACTCCCTGTCCTGTCAGAAGGGTCTCCTAGAAAGTAACTATCTCTTCTCTCCTTCAACGAATTTTCTCTTAACAAGCTTCTATTAACGTAATCCTCTTGGTTGTAAGAGTATTTATTCTGTTTGTTACAGATTTACTGAGCGCCATGGGGCAACAGGGGCCAGGAGTTGGCTACTGCTCCTTGTCTTTTACAATGTCATTAAGACTCAAAGAATCTGTAAGAAAATATGGATTTATGGAACTGGAGTGTAGCCCAGAGCGGGGCACTTGCCCAGCACAGGGCCCTGGGTTCAATCCTCAACACTGGAAAAAGACTGTCTCTCAAAACAACAAACAAAAATCACCCAGAAAAACAAAAAGAAAGGAAAATATGGATATATTTCCCGTAAAACATGCTGGCTATTCCAGCAAGCCTGCGGGTCTTCCCTCTTCTAGCACATTACACCCAGAAGATAAGCGTCCGGTAAGTCTTGCTATCCACCACTGTCCAACAAGACAAACTACCGACTCACCAGGCAGTTGCTACTCATTGCCTGCATGAACACAGTTTAAGCAAGATAATGTGTTATCTCAACCAAGATGCCTTTGAAGTGGAAGGAGCAGTAGCAACTGCATCAAGCAGCACAGAAAGAAAATTCTGCGAGCTCTTCTGATAGGCCATGAATTCTTTTTTAACATTTTACTTATTTTGTATGCACATGCTATGTGACTTCATGCCCCAACCTGTCCCCCCCCCCCCCGTGTGTGTGTGTGTGTGTGTGTGTGTTTACGCCACAGGGCAACTTGATGGAATCGGTTCTCTTCTTGTACCATGTGGCTCCCAGGGATCCAACTCAGGTTGCCAAGGTTGGCAGCAGACACCTTTACCCACTGAGCCATCTCACCAGCCCTGCTGTTTGTTTTTAAAAGAAACCAGGTATTTTTAGTTCAAAACCAACTATCCCATTTCTCTCTGCTTTCCAAGCAAGGCCGATGCCTGCCACTGTATAAATACACAGTTGAGTAGTTTTCTCTTGCATAGACTTCAATTTGTCATAAATTTAATTCTGCAAGATTCAGCATCCTGCTGGAGAAAAGCTTTTTTTTTTTTTTTTTTTTTTTCCGAGACAGGGTTTCTTTGTGTAGATCAGGCTGGCTTCAAACTTACAGAGATCCGTCTGCCTCTGCCTCCCAGAGTGCTGGGGTCACAGGTGTTGCCACTGTGCCTGGCTAATAGATTATTTTTTTAAGGTTTATATTTCAAGCTCTAGAATCCTACAAATCTGATCTGAAAGATGAAGGTGTTAGGACAAAGGTCTCTAAGTAAAAATAGTTTCTAAGCCTCCAGCATGGGGAAGTGGGAAGCCTAAAAAGCACAGCATTTTTTTCTAAAAGTAAATAATTTAATTGATCACAATGTCTCAGAGCTTATAATCAAGCCTACGATCTGCAATATAAACTATTAGTCTGTGATTTTTAAGGTATGTTTAACTAGGATATGTTCATCATATATTCTCTCATAGTCACCACCATGAAGCAGGCACCGGAGTCCCATCATGCAGATGAGGAGCCAGAATTTGACAGGGGTTACAGTGCTCATGAATGACAGGGCTGGAGTTACAATCCACACTAACTACAAATATCAGCCTCTTTGTCAAATTTCAGGTATTTACCACCAAGTAATTTTCCTACTTGGAACTTTCCTGTCACGCTACCTGTAATTCTGGCACAGTTCCAAACACCATATTCTCCAGACAGCATATCAAATATCTCTTGCAAGTCTATTAGTTGCTTATTAACATGCTGAATGATAGTAACCCTCGTGGTTTAAACAAGCAAACAGTATTTTCAGTGCTTATTAGTGAAATTAAAAACCTCAAGTCTTGTGAGATCATTTTTTTTAATGTTATGAGTGCTCTACCGGCACATATACATGCATGGCAAAAGGGGGCATCAGATCACATGCTAGGTGGTTGTGAGCTACCATGTGGTTGCTGGGGATTGAACTCAGGACCACTGGAGAAGAGCAGCCAGTGCTCTTAACTGCTGAGCCATCTCTCCACCCTGCCTAAGACCAGTTTTAAAAGAAGTAGTTCACAAAGGACCATGTCATTGAATATGAAATAGCTGTAAATATGAGGGGAGAAAGGACAGCGAAAAGAATTTTTTTAATATCCTAAAAACTGTTCTGTGCATTTCCAAAACCTACTCTATCAAGGTGTTTTGTTTTGTTTTTTTTTTAAATAAAACCTTAAGCAATAATTTGCATGTGCATGCATGTATTGGTATGCATGGGTGGATAGGTGTGTGTGTGCATGTGTGGTTGTATGCAAAAGAATGCAGAGGCTGATGTCAAGTGTCTTCTTCAATCACTCTTCATCCTATTTTTTTTTTTTTTTTTTTTTTTTGAGACATGGTCTCTCACTGATCCTGGAACTTGACAGTTTGGGTAGGCCAGCCAGAGAGCCCAGATCTCTTCCCCTCTTTGCCTCCTCAGCACTGGCACTACCGGAGCATGCTTTCCTACCTGACTTTTGGGTGGACGCTAGGGATTAAACTTAGGTCCTCATGTTCCTATGGCAGGCACATTACCAATGGTGCCGCACACCCCTGATCCCAGCACTCAGGGAGGCAGAGGCAGGCAGATCTCTGTGAGCTCAAGGCCTGCCTGGTCTACAAAGTGAGTCCAGGACAGCCAAGGCTACATGGAGAAACCCTGTCAGAAAGAGAGAGAGAGAGAGAGAGCGCTACTAATATTAATACTTTAGAAAACAGCACTTTGGCTTTATGGCATAATAGTAGCATATGGATTTTCAAAAGACATCACCTTTCATTAAGTAAACACTACTTTTTTTGGGGGGTAAGACTTGAACCCAGGACTTGCTAGGCACCTTTGTGGATACTTTTAACTTAAATAATAAAAGGTTTTTCTCTGTTTTAAGTTTGAAACCTAATATGTTAAACCAGCATCCAATATTATAATGTAGATGTTCCTGGAGATGTGTATTTGGAAAAGTAACAAAAACAAAAAAAAAGGTTACGTGAACTGCTTCAACACCCTTTATAAAACTGATTGGAGCCTCTGCCAATTTACATGCTGAGGGCCATAGAGCAATCCGTTAACAAGTATAAAAACGTGGTAGTTCATCCATTTGTATTGTCTTCTGTCCCTGTGTAAATCAGCAAATACAGCCCTGGGTCAGTGCAGAAAGAAAATTCTTCTTCAGAATAAAGATCTATGAAAACCCTAGAGATGTTTCCTTAACTCATCCTGACGTTCTTTTAACTCCACAACATGATTTCTGAGTTGGGTAAATGCTTTTTATTTCTTACTAGACTTTAAGCACTTAGGAACAAGAAGTTAATCTGAAATCAATATGGGTTGCTAGCTACCAAAACAAACTAATAATAGTAATAATAATAATAGCAGAAAATGCAGCACTAAACAGCCCATGGTTGCTAATTAGTCTATTCTTGGTGACTTGAAAGCAACAAACTTCAGGAAAGAACTTAGAAAAAAAAAAAAAAAAAACATGTCTTTTTTTGTTTATCTAGAATCTAACAAATCATAACACCAATAAGAATTACATATTCATTTTCTCTCTACAAGTAGGATGAAAATAGCATAAATGTCCATTGGGACATCATTAGAGTTGAATCAAATAGCAAACTCAAAAATAAAAGTCAACTGTCGCATCAAATGGCTCTAATTCAAACCAAAGCAGCATGTAGACTGTCTCTCAAACAGGTGAAGTGAGATCCTGTCCAATCAGGGGCAAAACTCGGAGGCCATCTCTGAGCTAGGACCTGAAAACTGAAAACTAGCTGGGAACCGGAAAGCCAGAAGGCGGTTTCTTCAAAACCACCTACACAGGGGCTGTGTTCCTGCTTCATGATGGCCTGTGGAAACCGGCTTTCTGCCCAAGCCAGAAGCACGTGATGTCCATGGAAAACTATGACACCAGCCAAATTCCCTCCCACAGCAGCAGCTGTCCTCAGAGCCCTAACAATCCACAGAAATCGACAGACTCCTAGTGATGGCAGAGGAAACCCCTGACCCTCCCTCTTGCAAGGAGAAACCTTTAGCTACTTTGCAGAGAGGCAACCAGGCAGGCTAAAGGAATCCTTAGTATCAAACGGCCAGAGCTGAAAAAAAAGGCATTTCATCTGAAAACGAGACTTGAGGTAGAAAAAAATGAGAGTCCTTTAAGTATAAATGGGAAACTGAGCATAAGGACCTGGAGATGACAGGAGCTCCTCAAGAAGAACAACTGAGCCAACAAACCAGGGCTCAGAAGAGCTAGCAGAGACTGAAGCATCAACCAAGGACCATGCACTAACTAGGCCTAGGCCCCTTACACAGATGAGCAGCCCAGGCTTCCTGTGGGTTTCCTAGTAAGGGGAACAGAGGCTGTCTCTGATATGGACTCTGTTTGCCTGCTCTGTTGCCTCCCCTATTCTGAGGAATAGGGGAGGGGAGAGAGGAGGGCCAGGGCTACAGTCAGGATGTAAAGTAAATTAATCATTTAATTAAAATAAAAAAGCTGTTGAGACAATAGCAAAGAAAAAATTAATGGACAAATGAAACCTATTTCAGAGAAAGTAGAAAAATAAACAATAATTAAGCAGCATGAAGTTAAATCTTATCTGCCCATAATCATTAATGAATGTTATTATAATGTACTATTTTCTAGAGAGGGTTTATCTTTTAATACACATTTAGACAAATTTAACCATCTTGAATGCAAATCTTTCTGAAGTCTTTTGCACATTGCTTTACCATCTTCAACATGATTCTTATAAGTATGTAAAAGAAAACACTAGACAGGCAATGGTGACACACACGTTTAATCCCAGGACTGGGGAGACAGAGGCAGATGCATCTCTGAGTTCAAGGCCAACCTGATCTACATAGTGAGCTCCAGGTCAGCCAGACCTACACAGAGAAACCCTGTTTTGAAAAACAAGCAAATAACAATAATAATAACAACAATGAAAGAGAGCGAGAGGAAAGGAGGGAGGGAGGGAGAGAGAAAGGAAGAAAGAAAGATACTGGACATTGACTTACAAATGCCAACGTGCGAACACATGCTCAGTTCACTCATAAGAATCAAATGAGAAATGGGGTGGGGTGCACACATGAACATTGAGTCTGAAGTAAGCATGTAGTACACGGTCTACAGTCAAAAGATAAGGAAAACATAGTCATCAAAGAATTGCCATTCAATAAGAGGGGGGCAGTGTAAATACATAATTAGAGTATGATGAGGTCACCCTAACAGGAGCAACAGGGAAAGTGCTTCTTTCTTAGCCTGGGCGTCTTGACATGATGACATCCTGGGGTACTCCTAAATGCTGAGGTGTTGGTCAGGTGAAGTTGGAGAGAGAGTGATGGGCAGGGAATTAGGAGCTGATGGTGAAAAGGTGAGGAAAAGATAGCCATACTTCAAGGTTTATCCTACAGCCAGTGAAAAACTGTGCACATGTGTGGTTATCACTGTTCATTTTGAAAGATGGCTGTCTGGCAAGTGGAATGTGGTTTGGTGGTGATGGTGATGGCACTGGTGGCAGTGGTTTTGTTTTGTTGTTGTTTGTTGTGTTATCAGAGACAGGATTTTTCTGTGTAGCATTGGCTGTCACGGGAGACCAGGCTTGCCTCGAACTCACGGGGATCCGCCTGCCTCTGCCTCCCAAGCACTGGGATTAAGGGCATGCACCACCACCACCCGGCTTGTTGGTTTGTTTTTTAACACAAGATCATACCATGGATCCCAAGCTTGCCTGAATTTGAAATCCATGCCATGCTCTCCCAAGTGCTAGGATCACAGGCGTATGAGACCACACTCATCCTGGAACAGAGATTTGAGAAACAGAAGGAAAAGTGTGAGTTAGGACTTCATGGAAGGACATTAGGTAAGTAGATCTCATACAAAAGCAGGGCAGGGTGAGTAGCCAACAATGGAAGGCAGGAAGGGAAAGGTAAGGGGGGAAAAAGGCGTGTTAGGGAAAGCACACTCCCCCTCATCGAAAGAAAGCCACTTGTCTTTTCTACGTGTCCTTCATGCAATTTGGAACCCAGATGCGCCTCCAAGGGAACTTCCAGTTACAAAAGCTATAAAGCATTAGAGTACTGGTTATTTACTGTAGTACTCACTGATGGCCTGAAAGTCTTTCAGCGTTTGTCCTTATGGTAAGTGGCTCCTGGACTCCAGTTCAGGGACTATCCTAAGGTACCTTTAAATTTCTACTTCGTGTTGACTTGAGAAATGCAGCCGCAGCTGCTGACAAGACAATATCCTGCCTAAAGCCATTGCCCCTCTTCTAGCTTTGCCATTTCAGCAGTGAGCCATAGGTGTGAGTAATTGCCCTGCTTTTGAACTGCAGAGCAGCCCATTTGCAAGTCCCAAATGAGACTCCTGTGTTGGGCTTTACCCTTCATTGCCCAACTGTTTTATAAGCTCCATCAGAGCTTGAGAAATGAGGACAAGAAAGGGTCCTTAATAGTCTTTGTGCAGCTTCACATAAATCGCCCCTTATGTTGCCTTGCATGTACAGTCCAAATATTGCCTGGTACCTTTGTGCATCCTGAGTCACTGCGGTTGCATTTTATGAATAAGCCAACTCCCTCCGAGGACCTAAGAGGCGCTCATTTCCAAGTGGTTGAACTAATTAATACTCAGGAGGCTCTAGAGTAATTTAGAAGGCCTTAGTGGAGTTCCTTGTTTTAACTGTGGAGATATGGAAGAGCAAGACAAGAAGGAAAAACAAGATACTCTCAAGCATGATTTGATAAGAGGCAGCTATATACAAAAATATATGTAAGCTGCCACCTCTGCTTTCTTTCATGTATTTGCATAGTTTCATTTATGTGTCAGTCAAATGTACCTCTCCTGAGGGGACTAAAAACCTGTAAAACTGTGGATAATTCTATAGGAATAATGTTTCTTTTTTATTGTATTTTAGATTTATTTTTTGTTTTACTTTATGCGTATGAGTGTTTTGCCTACATGTATGTATGTGCACCACATGTGTGCTGTGCTTGGTGCCCTTGGAGGTCAGGTCCTCTGGAACTGGAGTTACACATATTTGGGAACCACCTTGTAGGCGCTGGGATCTTGATCCGGGTCCTCTGCAAGAGCAGCAAGAGCTTTTAGTCATGGAGCCATCTCTCCAGGCCCTTATAGGAATAATGTCGAGATTTATGTCTACTTTTCAATTATATTGTCTTCCCTGATAATTAAATCACACAAAGAAGCAAGTTAAAGCTAAATAGTATATTGTGGATGGCAAATTGTGCCATCTGGGACATTCTGAATGATTAAGACCTTGCTTAGCTGTAAATTTTGGAGTGCTCTATCTCTCCACACATGTCAATCCCATCCGAGAGGGCTCTGCTCTTCTACCTTATAGGCCTCATCTTGAGATAGTGTTGCAGTGTCCATCAAGTTTCAATGTGTCAGTTGTAGGGAACACGTGAAACCATAACACCAGCGGACCACCACTCATATTTCTCATGCCATCCAGTCTTTCTTTCCCAGTAAGTTCTCACAGCCTTCTTGTGCAGTATGTCAGGTAGTCACTACCGACAATCAGTACAGGAGATGAAACCCGTTTGCCTCCCTGGATCTAGGCTTACATTCACTGGTCCCGCATCAGCACATGCTATCCACAGTCTCCTTTCTTACCCAGTTAGAATACAAATTCCATTACTCTCTTTTCAGTGTTTCAAGTTCCTTTAAAAACCAACCACAAGTGTATTACCTCTGTGAGAAGACTCAAGTACAGCCCCATTTGAAGAGCAGATATAATTTAAGGCTTATAATTTAAGGCTTCCCTTTTCCAAAAAAAAAAAAAAAAAAGCAAGCCCTGCCTCACATTATTGGTTCCACTGTTGTAATATTAATGCCAACTGATATGGTTTGAATATATATTTAGATGCCAGTAATGGTCTATGCTTTGTAAATAAGAAAATAGGAGCCTAGCAAGCCAGAAATTCAGACACAGCCAAGACTTAAAGTTTCTAGCTTCTTATACTATACCACTTCCACTCTTCTAGGTCCTTCTAGAATGCTCCCCGGAAAAGGTAGCACTCTTCTTAGAAGTCTATGGTTGTTTTCATGTATACACTTAGAGCAACAGACTTGCTCAGGAAACTTATACCCAGGACAGCAAACACAGAAAAACATTATCTGGACCATGCGATTCAGCTCTATGGCTATTCATTGTGTTATCGCTGCAACTTTCCTGGAAGCATAATGGGTTTTGTTTTGCTTTTTTTAAATACAGGGGTAAAAGAGCATGAGACCTACTATTGGCTGAATAAAAATTACAGTCTTAAAATTATAAGTGTCTTATAATTACAACATGACAAATTATATAAACAGCAAGTTGTTTTAAAAGCTATTTTCTTTTCTTTTGCAGGATGGAGAAAGCAACTTTATGTGATTTAATTACTAGTAACAAAGGAAGACTGGGGAAATTGCTTCTATTCTCTGACTTTTTAAGAATTAACCTCTCCAATGAAAACAATTTAATGCTAATTACAATAAATGTGGTGAACAGTAGCCAAGACACTTGGCGTAGATCTAGAAGCAAAGCCATTCTGAAGTCAGGGAAGGATGAAAGCAAGAAGATGCTTTCTGAGGTATCTACTTTGACCTCCTTTTTTTTTTTTTTTTTTTTTTTTTTTTTTTTTTTTTTTT
>NW_026596095.1:15493337-15509617 GCF_907164565.1 Psammomys obesus | reverse complement strand
TTTTTTTTTTTTTTTTTTTTTTTTTTTTTTTTTTTTTTTGATGGTGATGAAAACCAGAAGCAAATTCTGCAGGCTAATCACTAAAGAACTATTCTTTCTCCTGTATCACAGAGTTTGTCATTCTGAGTCTTTTAGTACTTGAGGAAAAGCCAACCCAACATGCCTTACGAGGGAAACTGGGAAGAGGTGACAGTGTGCTGAGAGACTTGCTGGCTAACATAACTGAAAAAAAAAGCATGCTGGGGTGGCTGTAGCTTTCAGAACAGTTGACTCACAACGTTTACTAGTCAGCTCTAAGTTCTGTTGGGTTGACTCCAGTCTAGGAGGCCATGGGATGGTTTTCCTGTCATTGCACATCAGTCATCTGAACAAGATGTTGTTCTGTTATACAAAACCAAAGTCCCAGAGTTGAATTTCACTGGTCCTGACTGGCCTGAGTTAGTTTATGTGCCAATCTTCAAACCAGTCACAGTGGGGAACAGTGAAGTACATTTGAATTTTAGGCAATATCATATTCTCCCATGCTGTGCCCAGGAGTAGGCTCACAGACACTGAAATCACAGACTGAGCATTGGCAAAAGATAGAGTAATTTTTTTTAACAGTAGGATCATTCTTAATAAAAGTGGGTGTATCCTGCTTCTTGGTAGTGGTAAATACATCTTGCCGTAAAAGAACACAAAAGGAGGTGCAAATTGCAATGGTGAAATTCAGTATCTACCTATGAATAACAACAGAAAGAATAAAGAATAAAGAATAAAGAATAAAGGGATTTCTTTACTAAAAAGAAATCCAAAATTGGGCAGCAAGATGGCTTAGCAAGCCTTATAACCCGAGTCCAGTCCTTGGAATCTATATTAAAAACCTACTCCACAATTGTCCTTAGACTTCCACATACATGCTGTGGAATGCATGTTCACACACACACACACACACACACACACACACACACACACACACACTTTAGGGGAGAAGAGATTTATTTGTTCTCTTGTACTTCAGGAGTTAACCTGGATGGATAGGCAGAAAACATACAGATACAAATTAAAGATAGTAAATGGGTGAAGCTGGCAGGATGTCTCAGCATTTAGTAGAGGAACTTCTCAAGCCTGAAGACCTGAGTTTAATCCCAAGGACCCAAACAGTGGAAGGAGAGAGGCAACCCCAGCAAGTTGTCATCTGGCCTCTGTGACTGTATTGAAGAACCCTCTCCCCCCATAAACAAGCAAATAAGTAAATGTAAATTAAAAATACATAAGTCAATAGGTGGAAACAACTTGCTAGCAGTTAAGAGTTATCCAGTAATTAAGCAGATGGTATGAGGAAGTAGTGAGTTTCCCATAGCTGGCAGCTGTCCTACTTTGCTTTCTCTTGCGATGATAAAACACTGACTAAATCCACCACAGGGAAAGAAAAAAATTATTTCATCTTGCAGTGCCTAGGTCGCAGTCCATCACTGAGGGAAAGTAGGGCAGGAGTTTAGGGCAGGAACCTGGCGGCAGGAACTGAAGCAGAAGTCATGGGGGAACACTGCTTCCTGGCTTGCTCTCTATGGCTTGCTCAGCCTGCTTTCTTATACCAACCAGATCCACCTGTTCAGTGGTGGCACTGCCCACAGTGGGCATGGCCTGCCCACATCAATCACTAAGTTAAAAAAAATGTCCTTACAAATATGCCTGCCAGCCAATCTAATGGTGGCAGTTTCTCAAATGAGGTTCCCTCTTTCCAGGTGATTCTAACCATCCAGGAAGCCACCTGTCCGGAGTGTTACAGAAGGACTTCAACATTGGGTGGAGATGTGCTCAGAGCTGGCTCTTAAATTCTTTTCCAGCTCTGATTCTAAATTATTGAGACTAGCATGAATAAAAGATCCAAGCCCATTCATGAACTAAATTATTTAAGAAATGGTAATAGAACTTTCGGCTATGAAGCTGAGTCAACTAGACTTTGGGTGATAGCAATCCTGTTTTACAAGAAAAATAGATATAGATCTTTGACAATAATGTATTTTAAAATTAGAACATTAAAATTAATTTTCAAAGAAAGCATCACCCATCATCACATTCTCTGAAGGGGGGAAAAAAGCAACACATTTTAAAATTTTATTTAAAACTTGATTTATTTGTCCTCAGAATTTCATATCTGATAATTTTTAATACTTCACCTTTTTGTGAAGAAGTCTTTTACTGCTGTTTCCTGGCCTTATTTCTGAGATGCAAGATAACAGAGTCTCAGTTTGAAGTCACTTTTTGTCGTTGTTGTTCATTTGTTTTGGTTTCTCTCTGTTGTTTTTGAAAACATTGTCCATATGTATAGCAGCCAAGACTGGCCTCAAACTCACTGTGTAGCCCCAGCTGGCCCTGAACCCTCAATCTTCCTGCCTCTATATAGCCTACGTGCTAGGATTACAAGGCTTATGTCCCCAAACCCAACAGTCTGTAGTCTTCCACTTATATTTCAAGATGTTCACCATAAAACTTCATCTTAGACTATAGTTCTGCTTGAACATTATACAAACAACCTTAAAGTATTTAAACTTTTTTATTTTTGACAAATAATACTTACATGCATTTATGAGACAATGTGACATTTTGGGTTGTTTTTGTTTGGTGAGGGGAGTTCAAGACAGGGTCTCTCTTCGTAGCCTTGGCTATCCTGGAACTCTCTCTGTAGACTAGGCTGTCCTGGAACCCATGCAATGTGACATTTTGACAGATAGTATCATAAAATTGTTATGGCAAGATAATCAACATATCCGGAGCCTCAGTTGCTTACAACTTTTTTAGCTAGCACATTTTAAATGCCTGTGTTCAGCAACTTTGAAGTACACAACTGAGTGTTATTAACTAAGGTCACCACACTGTATTCATAGAAAGTTTATTCCTCCTATCTGAAGACAACTTTGTTCCCTTGGAATAACCTCCTTTTGGCCAAGACACACCCTTTTTTAGTAGTTCATATCTGGGCTTAGGGAGCAAAGGGGTACAGATATCTTTATAGTTGCGTGTTTACTGTCCTAAAAATGCTATTGGTTAGCAGAACTATTTCCTTAAAGCATTATCTGTATTTTAAAGACAGCAGACAGATGGTGGGTGGTAGTTTGTAAATGGTTCCTTTCCCTTTTTCTTTTTCTCTTCTCTCTCCCCTTCTCTGTCTCTCTTTAGTAGTGAGTTGGATAGCTTTCTCATGCTTGCTGTCTCCCTCCACCCCATTCCCTCCACCCCCAATGACAGCATGCCTACTGCATGGAAAGAAATCAACAGAGTGCAGAGCAAAGGAAACACACCAGGGAGAAAGAGGACAGAGGGTGTAAATTAATTCCGACAGGTAGGGCAAATTTTCTTCCCAAACAACTGTCTGGATAGCTAATCTGCACCTCTGGCCCACTGTTCTATTTTGCTTTCTGTTGCTATGATAAACAGTAGGATAAAGAGCAGTCTGGAAGTGGAAGAGAGGGCTTATTTGGCCTTACAGGTCGTAGTCCACCACTGAGGGAAATTAGGGCAGGAATTCAAGGCAGGAACTAAAGCAGAGACCTGAGTATTGCTGCCCTCTGGCTTTCTGACCCTTGCTTGCAGCTGCCTTTCTTACACAGCCCAGGCCCACCTGTCCAGGCATGGCACCACACCCAGTGGGCTGGATCCTCCTTCATCAATTAGAAACTAGGAGAATGCCATATAAATTTGTCATGCCCTCGGGTCAATCTGACGCAAGCAATTCAATTGCAATTCTCTCTTCTCAGGAATGTATAGGTTGTGTTGAAAGTGCAGCCAGCCTTGATGAGACTGGATAAGCCAGGGTCAGGGGATTAGGGAAGGGCATAGGGGGAAAAGAGGGAGGGTGGGTGGGACTGGGAGGAAACGAGGGAGGGGGCTGCAGTGGGGATACAAAGTGAGTAAGTTGTAATAAATAAATATATAAATTAAATTAAAAAATAAAGAAAACCGATAACTCAGACATTCACTCGCCTTGATCTGCAGGAACTTAAAACAATGTGAGAACTTACCAATATAAACCTTTTCCTTTAAATTCACAACTATCAAGTCAAAACCATACGGGTTCTTGAACTTTTAAGTTACAATTTCAAACATTTCAAAAACGACTCCTCATTCTGAAGGTTCTGACAAAAAGAAAGAAAGAAACAAAGAAAGAAGATGCAAATTATATGAGGAACAAAGAGAAAATATTGGAAACTTCTAAGAAAGTACCACCACAGTGAGCCAACACTCAAAGAGAAGAATGAAGTCTGGGGTAACTGCATTTCTTCCCAAGGACGGATCATGACCACTTGTTCACTCTTCCCTCTGGAAAGATGAGCAAATGAAATGAGTGAAGGAGTATTAAA
Organism: Psammomys obesus; assembly: GCF_907164565.1. NCBI lineage: Eukaryota > Metazoa > Chordata > Mammalia > Rodentia > Muridae > Psammomys > Psammomys obesus. The sequence continues at coordinate 15,505,274 of NW_026596095.1, read as the reverse complement.
AATAAGGGATAAAGGGGGTGACAGTGTGATATTAAAAAGCATTCTTAGAGCAACTGCATAGGCCGTGCTGTGCTACACAGAACATTCCTTAGACAAGCACACAGCGTTACTTAATTCCTGGGGAAACGTAAACATACTAAAGAAAACTGCAATTTGCATGTTGTAGTTGCCTAGGTAATAACAACCTTCTATTTCCCATGGCCAAGTTGCTGATAGCTTTCTTTAGACGTTACTCATATGGCTCAGAGTAAAAATAGCCCACTCTTCCCATAAAATGCACTTGAAAGTGTATGATCTAGGATGTAATCTGAATAATGTCTTGTGTAGATTCTATTATTAGATTAGTAGAAAAATGTAATGTTCTCTGTATCTAGGGAAAAAAATTCATGGGAACAAAAGCATACCATTTCCAAAAAAAAACCAAATATATATACTATAGAAAAAGGACATAGGACTCTACCCATACCCTGATAAAAGTTTTTATTTTATTTTATTTTATTTTATTTTATTTTATCTTATTTTACTTTGGCCAAGAGATGCATACTAGAATGAGGTTATTAAAATGGAAGTTTCCTGACTGCAGGGCTGTATGTCTGAGCTCAGTGCCTCCTAGCCTTCAGTAACAACTTGCAGAAACACGAAGTGACAACAGTTATCAGAGAATTAAGGAGCCTGAGTCAGGCATGGTCGCGTATACCTGCCGTCTCCACTCTGCCAGGAGAGGCTTGAATTCAAGGCCAGCTCGTGATTTATAAGCAAGACCCGGTCTTGAAAAATCAGGAGAGAAAGGAGGAATCAACACTAGTAGAAAAACACAATATGTTCTAAAGGACTCATACAGTAAGCAAACCAAGCTCTGTGTGTTCTCACTAACCCATTGCATGCATTTTGCGCTGTTTGGGGTCTCACATATACAAGCAGTGTCTGTTCTCTCCACATAATTGACCAGTGCAGCGCTGTTGGGCTCACTGCATTAACAAGCATGCAAAGGAGAAACGCAATGTCTTAAGTCTGTGAGGTTGGCAGTAAAGCCTGGCATTCTCTATGCCACTCCATATAATCCTAGAGTCATTTATTAGAAACAATAGCCAAAACAAAGTTTCAAAAATGCAAAAAGAATGACACTCATCATGAGCACTTCTGAGTTCTTAAGGCGAAATGCTTTTCTCCATTTTTCATTCATGTATGTTAATTGTACAAGATGGTGAAATTCATCATGACATTTTCATACATGCATATAATGTACTTGATCATATTCACACACACACACACACACACACACACTATTCTCTTGTCGCTCCAGCCTTTCCCACTAGACACTTTCCTTTTTCCAAATAGGGTGACATTGGCTTCTGATTATGTACATACAACATTAATTACTGTCATCTAAGATTTTAAATTCCTTTAAGACAGACATTAAGCCAGATTCTTTTTTTTTTTTTTTCTAATTTGTGATGTCCAAAAGCATATTTTCTAGTCCCAGGGAGAATGTATGTTTGGCAGAAACTATTAAAGAGGATTTGTGAGAGACTGCAAGAGAGAAACTGGGTTACTTTACAAACTGTGACCCTCAGTTTAACCCTTATAGGGACAGGCTAGCCAGAACAAGAAAAATGAACTAGATTGCTCCCCCCCTCCCTTTTTAGTCACTGAGAGTTTAAAAAAATCATTTCTAGAAATAAACACAATGGCAGAGAGACAACTAAGTGATCCCGGGCCTCCAACAAGGAACACACACTAAAAAAGCAAAGAGAAATAGGCACAGCCTCTCCAGGAGGTACTTAGGGAGAGAAGGAAATGGCAGAGACCCCGCATTCCCTTCGAAGGACAAGCAGCTGTCAATACACCCAGACAACACCCCAGTGTCTGAGGAGGAGCGGATCTAGGTATGTGTGCGTGTTTCCTGCTCTGTCTTTCACGCTCACATACCTCTTTCATGTGCTGAAGTCCTCTCACCTGTAGCTTCTCCTGTCCAACAGATGAGAGTCTCTCCCCGACACACAAATGAGACACAGGCTGCGGTAATTCTCTGTCAGACACACAATCTCATGCCTGATGGCCTCTTTCAGAGCCTCCCTCGCGGGATCTGTGACAGTCTGTTAAAATGTTTTCTACGCACGCTTCCTCACATCACACACTCCCTCTTTTCTGACTTTTACACAGACACACGCTAAACACATCTCAGTGTGTTGTGATGCACAACCTCCCTCGTGCACCCATAGCCTCTTTCATATATGATCTCCCTCTTGCATTCTGTTAAATGTTTCTCACAGGCAACTTCCTTTCTCTTTCTCTCTCTCTCTCTCTCTCACACACACACACACACACACACACATCACATCACACAGAATGTCTGTGGTGTACAGAGAGCTACAGACACACAATTACACAGAAGCTCTCATATACATTAATAGCCTGTCATACACACACTATCTCCCTCAGGCACCTATGGCCTCATTCATAGACTCTCATGCAGTTACTTACCCCAACAAGGCTACACCACCGCTCGGGTCCGCCCCCCCCTGGCCCCGCCCCTCCCAGAGACCCGCCCACCGCACCAGATCCAGCCTCCATTGGGCCGCGGCCCACCTGACCCCGCCCCTCGGCCCTCGGTCCCGCCCCTGGGGCTCGGCCGGCGAGCCGGGGGCGGGGCGAGAGGCTGACAGGAGGGGCCGGCGGCTCCGGCACTCCAGGCGCCCAGGCCGGCGGGCGCGCTCGTGGGGATTCCCTTCCGCGCCGAGCTCTCGAGCGGAGTCCCGGCGTGGCCGGAGGCGGCGGCGGCGGCGCGATGTGTTCGGCCGGGGAGCTGCTGCGGGGCGGCGCCGGCGGCGGGGAGCTCGACGAGGACGGGGCGGCGCCGGCGGAGCGGGCGGAGGAGCGGGAGCAGCGGGCGAGCCCGCGGCGCGGGCGGCCGCAGGACGGGAGCGAGCAGGTGAGCGCGGGCCGCGGGGCGGCGGCCGGGCACGCGGGGAGCGGTTGACGGGCGGGGCCGGGCTCCGTGGGAAAGCTCGCCCGCCCCCGGCGCCTCGGCTCTGCCTACCCGGCAGCTTGCGCCCCGGGGGGGCCTCGGCTCGGGTTCGGAGCCCCGCGCGCGCCCCGGACGGTGGGGGCGGCCGGCCCGCACGGCGGGGTCGGGAAGCCCGTGCCGGCGCCCCGGTGACACGGGGACTCTCCCAGAGCGACTTTCGCAGCACCGTCGCGCAGGGCTGAACTTCATTTCAGAAGTGAAAAAAAGAAAATCGCTCTCTGTGCGAGGGACACCAAAGCGAAGGAAGCTTTGCGAAGGGGCCAGACAGAATAGACAGAGAAACTGGGTACTTTTTTAAGTTCTTTGAATTTGGCGTCATTGTACTATCAGTTACCCGCGAGATTAGACGAGCTGTTGAATGTAAAAATTGCATTCTACGTGGGACGAAATATACATTTTTTCCTTTTTCTTTTTTTACTGGCAGTTACAGCTATTAGCTACTCAGAGATCCCCCCTATAAGCAGACCTTTAGAAATCACGTAAGTAAGCCGAAATCAATGGGAGTAATCAGCTAATACCTGTTTCTTGTCATCGCTCTCCACATGTCCTCCAGTATCACTAAGAAGGATACTAACAACATACATTAATAAAAATAAAACTTTTCAACATGTGACTTAAGAAACAAAAATAGTGCTCTGAGCTTTGGGCTTGATCGCGTGGACAGTAATTGTTCATCTGTGTGACACTATAGGAACTAGTGTCCGAAGCTATTAATTGGTAGCTAGGAGATCTTGATAGTTCCCTTCCTGGTGGTGTTTTTACTTTACGCGCCACGCATGACTCAATAGATAAAGGTCTTGATTTCCTCTTACCTTAGTTGCTCAACTGGAAAAAAAAAAAAAAAACGACTGAAACTCCCTTTCCAAAAGTAAATGTGCTTTTGTAATGGCACATGTGAAATACTTTCCTTAACGACTCCGGACTTCACCAATGCAGTGACACACACAGCATCAGGAACTGTAGTCTTACTGAAATTGTTAACAGAACTAAGAAAAAGGATGAAACAGGAATTAAATATACATTCCAGAAAATAAATACTCTATCACTACCTGCTTCCTACATCGTGTCATGAAATTTCATTTTCCTGTACTCCTTAGACGTGCTACTTGTGTCATTTTATATTTGCTACATAATTTACCTGTATGCTCTAAACTCTTGAAATATGAAGAAAAAACCACACCCAAGATGTTACCATATTAGTACCTGGAGACTTCTTATCAGGAAGTCAGAACTGGTACAGCCGGACCAAGCGCACTTTTGTGATCCATTATATTTTGGCAACAGTATCACAAAGCCTGTTTACTAGTTTGTTTGTTTTTTTAACCAGCTACAAATGAAGTTTAAAAATCAATGCAATGACTCACAGAGCTGTTTTTACACAATATCTGAAGGAGAATTAACAGTTAACAACTATAAAAACATTCCAAGGAGTAGAATTAATTTTTCATTATGGAGGTATATTCTCTTGGTCATTTTTTCGGTTGGTTTTAAGGGTACCAGGACTCCAAATTATAAATGAAATAATTCTGGAAAATTGCTTCCTAAGCTATTTAAAATTTACACAGAATTTTTCCATAGACTCAATGATAGAAACCAAATAGAAGCACAACTGATTAGTTTGAACTGAGGCAGAGGCCGTTCTCCTGTGTTGAGTTGGTGCTCCAGAGCCTCAGCCTCCTAGACCGTGACAGGAAACTGAAGACCACAGCCCTCCGAATTTTATGAAATGCCTTCTTCTCTTGGGCGGGGCCAATTTGGAGTGTTCCAGAATCAGCTTTTTTTTTTTTTTTTTTTTTCAGTTCCTAATCCTATGTATTGTATCTTCTGTTTCTGTTTCCTTTTCTGATAAGAAGCAGGTGTCTCCCCTGGGTTAGTTCCCAGCCTAAAGTACCCACATAGGTCTCTCCAATCCCTGAGGTCTTCTATCCGAAAGGCCCGTTCCCCCAACCTGAAAGACCTGTCTACACATCTGCACAAAACTTCTCTTTGCCTTGTTGTTCCTAAAACACCTGATGAAATGCATCTGATTTTACTTGCTCCTGTAATACTCAAGTACTGCTGTGCATACAGGCGGTTTGTTAATAACTAAGTCATAGTTGGCATTGTGCTTCACAGTGTGTCCTTAGCTGGTTCTCCATTTGAGGAAAAGCTAAGTCACAGGCTGGCCTGAGTCTTTCCAGGCAGGATGATTGACAAAAGAGGTCTGGTTAAAATCAGGTTGCTTCAAAAGGGAAGCCTAGCGAAAAAGAAACTGTGTCTAACTAGAAGTACATGTCAAGCCTCTAAGGATAAGCAAGGGAAGAAGCAAAGCCTGCTGCTATCCAGGCTGAAGAGACTGGGTATAGATAACTATTCCCGGTGTGTTGGTAACTGTGCTCACTCTCATTGATCCACCAGTATTGTTGTGCAGTGGCCGCCTGGTGGTTTTATGGAAGATAAGTGCTCCACTGGGCAGCTGGAAGACTAAACCTCTCTGTGTTTTCTTCCATGTCAGTGCCGTTTGCTTATACACAGCGTAGATCGAGATTGACAATAACCTAAAATGGCAATGTTTACCGAAAGCCTGGGGCAATCCCACAGTCCCCAAGTTGACTTTAGAATTATTAACTTTAAGGTGTGTATGGAAGTATAAGTAACGTGTACTTCAGAAATTTAAAAATGCCCATGAAGAAATTAATTACTTGTAAGGAATTATTCCAAGCAATACCCTGAAATCCAGCACTTGAGGTTACTGTGTCACCGTGTTTTGGCTTAAATACCCATGCATGCACCGTGTGCTTCAGCAAAGTTCTCTGTCCAGTTTATCCCTGGGAGGCCTGCCCTTTTCTGAAGGGAAAGAGGAGTGGATTGGGTGGGTGGGGTAGGGGGAAACTGGGAAGAGAGGAGGGAAGGGAAACTATGGGATGTAATATATGAAAGGAGAATAAAGAAAAAAGAAAAAGAAAGTTACCCCATCTCAGGAAAGTCCCATGAAAGAATGACTTTTTGAGCTCCCTAATAGTCTATTCTCCTAAAAGTGTGCACTTACGTGGCTTCAAACTTTCTTTCATAAATAATACTGTGTAAAAAAATATCTTCTAGTAACCATCACACTTCTGTGTTGACATGGATTCCTGGAAATGGAAAAAGTGGGTCAGAATCAAATTCCTGGAAGTGGCTTGGAACACCCCAAAAAAGCACCAACAAGTGTCCCACTTTTTTATTGTTGTTTTGTTTTGTTTGCTTTTTGTTTTTGAGACAGAGTCTCACTGTGCAGCTCTGGCTGTCATGGAACTCATGTAAAACCAGCTACCCCTGAACTCACAGAGATCCCCCTGCTTCCTTTAAAATAATGATGCTTCATTTCTGGTTTTTTGCCTTTTGTAATGCCTATATACTAAAATTTAAGTAAATAAGAACTTCCATGACAGTGTTTCTCAGATTTTTCACTAGAAAAATAATAGGGTAGACGATATATCATTAGAGATAGGATTTGCTATATGGATTCTGGATCCAGAGTACATAAGTTTGAACTTATAACTGAAGCTTTTGGTGAGTTAATTAACCCTCCTCTGTAGGCATTAGCTACTTTATTTGTATAATGAGAATGATAGTTATGTCATCCTCGTAAGAAGGTGGGAGGAGCACACAAGTTAATAGTATATGAAAAATACTTCTAAAGAGGTCCCTAGTACATCTGCTAGCATGCAGGTGTTATCTGTGAGACCTCATTGTCAAATAAACCAGAACTGGAAAAAGAATATGACAAAAGTAGTTTTTAAGATTTTTTTACACCCACGGATAACAGGGAGCCCAGGCGGAATGTGGTCTGCAGCAGCACTCTGAACATGAGAGCATTACGTGTCATTTTTTGCTAACAAAGATTTGGATGCAGCTAATTTAAAGCACAGTCTGACACTTGGCGTCTCTCGACATATTCTCAGGTGGTGAGGTGCCATGACCACAGACCACATTTTTGGCAAGGACATAGAGGAAATAGAAGCACACCAACCCACAGTATTCGCTGCAGTTGCCCTTTGGCATAGTGTCCGTAATAGATGTACGTAAGGAAGTTATTTAACAGTTTTTCCTTAAAGTGTGTGCTTGAACTCTTGGTAAGGCAAGTGTTCAAAGGCATGATAAGCCACCAAGGTAAGGAACCTGCTTTTGAAGTTATTTTGGTATTAGTTTGTACCAGAGCAGAAGAGAACCCAGGTCTGTACTCCAAAGCCAGTTCTCTTATCTTACATACAGAGTCACCATCATGGTGAACAGTGTCTGATAGCGCTTTTGCTTTCCCTTAGATTATGTTGTCTCTACAAACATGGCTTCACATCTTTTAAAAGCAGCTTGCAAACAATTCTGCTCACATACTAAGATTAGATGATGAGTAGGTCTCAGCTAAACATGGTTTTATATTAGGAACCATGTGACAACACATTGACACTTTTGGTTGCTGATACGTGTAGTAGGTGCTAACAGGTATCCAATGGAAGTGGCCAAGAATACTGCTAACCAGCCTATACTTTAGAAAACAGCCCCCTTGAATGGTTAGTTATGATTGGCGACATTACCGGACTAAGAAAGAAAATAAACTAGGTGTTGTAATACACACTTGTAATCCTAGCCTGGGCTACACAGTGAGTTCAAGTTCAGCTTAAACTGGGTAGTGACTGAGACTCTGTCTAGAGAAGAATGCCTAGAAGGTTAGTAAAACACATTTCTGGGTAGTGTGCAAGTCACAAAAGGTTACAGATACATTGTAAAGCTCTGGTGAATGGATAGTTATACTGTGAAAACACTGGGAGGTGAGGAAACGCCCTTTGGATGCCTCTTCTGCTTCTGGCTGCCTGATGCAAACTCTCCCCTCCCAAATTTTCTGCACCCTAGGTCTGAAATCACGAGCCAAAATGAATCCTTGCTCTGTTATAAAGTGTCTGCATCAGGGACTTTGGTCAAGTTGATGGAAAGGAACCAGTACCTCAGCAAAATATTACCTGGCTTAAGATGTCAGCCATGTCAAACTCTACCCAAAAAATTCTCGGAAGGATTTAGTGCTGTGAGTTGTTGAAAGTAATTACCCTGCTAGTCTGTGTCCCAAAAAAGAGGGGTAAAGATAGTTCATTTCTTGTCTATATTTCCAACAGATAATCCCATTGAGCCTTTATCTCTGTGTCTCTTCCAGTACATCTACCTAACTTGCTTTTTCTCTCCTCCACATTCTTTCCTGCATTTCTTTCCATTCACCACTACCATGCTCTCCTTTTTCCATGTCTTCTTCCCCTTTTTACTGACATTATTATGAAACAATGAAGGATTTATAGTGTGGTCATCTAAGTTTGAACCCTGGCTTTGCTGCTTCATTACCCTGGACCTGATAACCAGCTTCCTCATTTGTAATAGGGTAGTGCTATCCGTCTCTACAGGGACATATATTTTACACGAAACGTTCAGCACACAGTAGGCCTTCAGTAAGTGTTAACTCCCTACTTCTGCTTTTTGATCCCTATTTTTCTACCTTCTCCTCTGGTTCTATTTTATTCACCACAACTAATTACATCATAGAACTGCATTTTAATAAATATTATTCTCTATGGAATTAATGTTATCTATTGAATAACTGTTCCAAATTTCTAAGCTAAAAAACTAGATAAATGTTTTATAATTCTCTAAGAAAAAAAGCACTCACCAACTTAAATTTGGTTTTTTTGTTTTGCTTTGTTTTTTTATGAAGATCCTAAGTTGATCTTCCTCCCCTGTATGTCACTAATCTTTGACAGGAGAAAGAATAACCCCATATGACAGTTCTCAGTTTCCTACTTGAGAAATAATAAAGCAAGATTAAAGGGACAACTAAAGACAGCTGCCTCAGGGAGCATAACTGGAAACCTTTTCCTTACACCTTAGTCTACTCTCCTTAGTTTTTGTCCTCTCTGAGCTCATGGTCTTATCTTCAATAGCAGCCATTTATCTGCAGAAACCTATTGGTTATGGGTGTGTTTGTGTGCTTGCTCCTGTGTAAAGGAATTGGAAAGACATTTGAAAATTTGCTTAATTTGAGCAGATAAACTGGATTTTCAACAAACTTGATATAAAATATATTTTCTACTCTGTGATCTAATTTTCTCTCGTATCTAGAGGACTTTTTATTTTTCATTTAACATCATTGGCATCTGTGCTTAATCTTGGCACAGGAAGAAGAAATGACCTGCCCTGTTTGTGCCTGTTTTCCTACAGCAACAACTGCAGCTTATCAGCATTCTGATCAAAGGAACATAGCACAAGTGTTTTGAATTTTGGGAAAATGAAGAACAAAATCATTCATATCTACTATTGAATTATAATCTTAAAAGAATTAAATTTTTGTTATATTTCCTTTGATATATTTCTCAGTAATACCAGTTTTTTTATTCTTCCAATTAGTAAAAATATTTTTATTCATATTTTTACCTATATATGTGCAAATTGTCTACAGGGATAGAAATTTAAATCTGAGGTCTTGTGTATTACCAGTTCCCTCAATCTGATTCAGAATTTCTCATTCCGTAGTTCCAAGGTAATTTTTCATATACAAGAAAGTAACCTTACAGTGCTACAAACTGAGAATTGAGAAGGCAAGTTCCCTTGTAGGAAAACTGTTTGACTTGAGCTGATTTCTTTGTGGTGACTTACAGTGTATCACTAGTGCATACAAAGCCTTTTGGTAGGAAATCCGGTCTCACTCCCATGGGTAGATGCTGTTATTCTCCAGACTGTAAGATGCACTGCTACATTACAGGACTGTTACAGAAAATCATGGCATGCATAACAGACTGAAGGTCTCTCAGCTGAAAACCTGAAGTCCTCCAAAATTCAAATATGATGAGATGCCACAAGTGGTAAATTCCGCACCTGAACTGAAGGAACAGCTCACAGTCTCAATAACTCAAGTACACAGGGGAAAAAAATTTAGGCCTGGCACCGTGTGCCTCTTATCGCAGCACTTGGGGAGGCAAAGGCTGGAGGATCTCTGTGAGTTCGAGGCCAGCCTGATCTACAAGGGAGTCCTGGACAGCCAAGGCTACACAGAGAAACCCTGTCTTGAAAAACAAAAAACAAACAAACAAACAAAAAACAAATAAAAAAAGCATTTATTTACTCTTAGGCAGAGTTTATAAGTTTTATTTTAAAACAAGTAAAATTTATATTTAGAGGTGTGTCCTATCCTCATTATTTATGGTATTGATTAGTTATGTTACAGTTACAATGTAATGATATGTCACAATGTAATGATATGGTACAATTGTGACATTTCTGGATGTTTCTGGTTTTATAGAGGCAAAGTCTTTAGGCACTCTCCATTTGATTACTGTTTTAAAAACTTTTTTTGCTCTAACAACCTGGCCATATACCTATCCACTTACATCATAGTGAACATTTATTGCTTTAGAAAATTATTATAATAATTGTATTATCGGAAGTTTTCTGCATTCTGTTTGTTGCTTGTTTTTGGTTTTGCTTGCATATGTTTCCTTGATAGCTTTTCATCTAGTCAATCAAAAAATTGGGGTGGTCACCTACTATTTTCCAGGCCCTGGTCTAAGCTGACATACAAATAAATGAAAATATGTTCAACTTTCTCCTCTAATGAATCTGGTACTATGTGTGGGGTGAGGGGAGACCATGCAGAAAGGAACTAACTGGTCAATCAGTGGAGTGTAGGTGCCGTGAGAAATTCAAGTCAGGGAAGGTGGCTAGTGGTGATGGCGTGGGTGGGATTACTGTTTAGAATGGGGTGACCACAGAAGGGTCCACTGAGGGGATGGGTGAGAAAAAAAATCAAGAACTGTGTCAGCACAATTACTAAGAGGGAACCTCAGATTTGGCTCTACCCTCCTAGAGAATGAAAGCAAATCTGAGCGGTCTCTTGCTCACCCATCCTTTTGCTTCTCTGTGTTCTGTTAGTATTTTACTCACTTGTTTCTACTGTAGCAGGTTCATATCCTTCTAGAAAGTTTAAAAGATAAGTCAATCATGGACATGTTTTAATTATTATTATGATCATCAATATATATGTATACAGGGTACACATGTACCACAGTGGAGGTCAATCAACAACTTTGTGGGATCACTTCTATCCTTCCAGCTTTGTGTGGGTTCTGAGATTGAACTCATAATGTCTGGTTTGTGTGGCAAGCACCTTTATTACCTTTTGAGTCATCTCCCTGGCCCCTGGACTTGTTTTAGTCACTTTTGGTTTTTCTCTCTCTCTCCCCCCCTCTCTCTCCCTCTCCTTTTCTACCTTTTTTCCCCCTTTCTTAGTGTATTTCTTGAGGAGCGGGGGAGATTGCTTAGTGGTTCAGAGAGTTTGCTGCTGAATCTGGTTTGTTTCAGTCATACACCACCTCAGTGGCTCACAACTACCTGTACCTTTAGTTCATAGGGATCTAATGCCCTTTTCTGGCTTCAGTGGGCACCTGCGCACATGTGGTGCACACCCATATAAGTATAAATAAATACACATGAAATAATAAATCTATTTTAAGTGCATTTCTTGAGAATTATAATCATACCTCATGATGCATTTGTTAGAACTTTTGTTTTTAATGCCTAGTTATAACTTTGGTAGGAAGGGATTTAGAGGTTTGATTCCTTGTTGAGAAGGGACGAGGATGTGAAAGAAGATATGCTATTTTGAGTAGAGCACATTAAACACACACACTCATTTTTATAAACACTGTGGCAGTGTTTGTTGGAATGAGTTCAGAATTTGTTGTCAGAATGTTCCTGCTTTCAGTCCTGGCTGACTGATTCTTGGGAAGTCCTGCAGTGTGTGTCAGATTTCAAGAGCCTAATAGCACATATTGTGATGAGGAAGTGTCTGAGATGTAAGTACTGAATAACGTTATTGAACAAATAGCAAAAAAAAAAAAAAAAAAAAAAAAAAAAAA
>NW_026596095.1:15451171-15492937 GCF_907164565.1 Psammomys obesus | reverse complement strand
AAAAAAAAAAAAAAAAAAAAAAAAAAAAAAAAAAAAAACAGTGAAAATTAAACGATACTGATTAAACTTAAATTACAGGAACTTTTTTTTCTGAATAAATGAAAATTTTTCTCTTGGCCATGATATGATTTAAAAGCATTTTAACTGAGTGTGGTGTTGCATACCTGTAATCTCAGTACATGGGATGTAGGCAGAAGGATTAGGAGGAGTTCAAGGTCATGCTCCACCACACAGCAAATTTGACACCACCCTGGGCTAAATAAGACCCCGTCTCCAAAAACAAAACAAAACAAAAACCCATCTTCATCTTTACAAACTATATAAGCATTAATAGTATCATTATAAGCAGATGAAATTTCTACCCGCAGAAAGAGTAAAGTGAATAAGATCACATGCTAGTAAATGGCATGAGTTCTAATGTATATCTCAGAAGGAAATGACTTGGCAGATGTGAGTGAAGGATTAAAGAGGAAGATGACTAGAGGAAGATGACTAGAAAGACCAGCAGATTTTTTAGTTACACTTCAGACAGCGTTGGTCATGAAGGCTGGGTATCCTGGAAAAAAACAAATTGAGAGCAAGTGATCACTGAGCTCAGCACTGAACATGCAGATTTGGGGTTTCTGGCTCTCTGCAAGGAAATGTTGGACAACACTTGAACACAGCAGAACAGGGCAGCACAAGCTCAGAAACAGTGCTCAGAACTGTGACTCTTGTGATCACGGAGGGAGCAGTGTTTAAATGTGAGGGTCTGTTCCTACCTTTCTTCATACCCTAGCAGCTTGGTGGCAGGGCGCTACTCTGCACCTCACAGCACCTGTCTTGCTTGTGATATGCAGCCAATCATTTGTCAGACTGGACCAAACTGACTAAAGGGCCTGTTTGTTTTGCAAACTTACATGTTACATAAATCAAGGATTGTGAATCATCAGACTTAGAGTTTAGCAATCAAAGTTAGGTGATACTCCAATACACCACGAGCCAGAGTGTGGTTTCTTGAAAGAAAGCAGTCATCAGTTGTTCTAGCAAATTGTCAAGTCTATGAAGGCTTGTTTGCCACAAATGGGGCATAACACATCCTGCATAAAATGCAGGTGCAAAACTTGTCATGAGGAAATGTTTTTTAGGTTTAGAATGTAACTATAGACTGTGGTTCTAAGAAGAAAACATCTTTTTCACAACATCATCATTCTCCTAAAACAACTATAGACTGTGATAAGCCAGTTGACTTTATGTGCTATTTTTCGAATTTTTCAATAAGAAATGTGGTAAACCCATCTTCTTTTTAAATCATTCTATTTATTATTAAGGTTAACATACAAAGTAAAGAGTTTTACCATGCCTACTCATTTGTTCCTCTCTCCCACTGACTCCTACTGTCGTCTACCCCTGCTTCGTGTTTCTTCCCTCCTCCCAGCAAGTCTCCATTTCTGCTCTTTTCACGGGTATTCCATTGCCCTCTTTCCTACCTTCCTTAAGATTTCTTCCTCCGCCCTCATGATGTCTTCTTTGTTTGAGACCCACACATGCATACACACACTTGAACACACACACAGTTTTAAATCTAGGCTCCACGTATAAAAGAAAACTACTTCTCTTTCTGAATCTGACTTATTTCCCTTAACATAGTGGTGTACAATTCCAGCTATTTCCTGTAAATGTCAGTTTTAATTTGCATTTTCCCAGTGGCTAAGGATGTTAAACACTTTTTCAAGTATTTTTTTGGTCACATGCATTTTTAAAAGAACTGTCCAGTTCTTTTGCAGTTCTTTCTATGCCCTTGCTGTTAATCCCATCTAATGTGTAATCAGCAAAGATTTTTCCCCCCTTATCAAATTTTATTTAGAGTTGTTGTAGCAGAAACAGCCTAGTACTGACTATAAACTTAGCTCTTAGAATTTTCTTTACTTCATTCTAAATGTTCTGGTAAGCTATGCTTGTATTGTCAATGATTCTATGAAACTTTAAATTGCCTCCCTTATTTCCTTAATGACCCTTCAAAAGTGTTTTGTTCATGTCTGATGATTTGTACAGTTTCTGTGGGCCCTCTTTGTGTGTGTCTGTGTCTGCGTGTATGTGCGTATGTATGTCTTTGTCTGTAGGTGTATGGGGTATGCATTCACATGTGTGGATCCACTTTGGGTGTTACTCCTCAAGACAGTGATCCACTTGAACCTGGAATTTGACACTCAGACTAGGCTGGCTGGCCAGAAAGTCCCAGGGAACCACCTATCTCTGCTTCTCCAATGCTGCAGTTACAAGTATGCCAACCACACCTGGCTGCTAATGTAGATGCAGGAGGCCAAACTTAGGTCCTCATGTTTGCACAGCAAGCACTTTGCCAAATGGGCCAGCTTTCCAGCCTGTCTGTGATCTCTCTTCCTAAAGGTTTTTACTTTTGTTCCACTGTGGTCTAATAAGATAAGAGAAATTATTTTAATTATCTTAATATTTTTAAAGCTTGCTTTTTGATCTAGACTTTGTTTTACGGAGGGATCAGTTTGTGGGTACTGAGAAAAATGTGTACTTGGGTGGAATATTCTGAAAATATCTGTTAATTTCATTTGATTTGTTATAATACAACTGATATTTTCTTGGTTTTTGTTTTGTTTTGTTTTCAGTTTTAGTGACCTCACTAGAGGTGAGGGTGGCATATTGGAGTTACCCACTGCTTTCGTGTCCAGGTCCATTTGACCTTTATGTCCATTTTGTCCCTTAGTTGTTTGTTTTATGATATTGGAACCCTCAACATTAGGTGTGTATGTTGTACCTACAATTATTATATATTCTCGAGGAATTGTTCCCTTACTAGTATGTAGTAGCCTGCTTCAGCTTTTCTCAGGAATTTTGGGTTTATAGCTCCTTTACCAGGTATCAAAATAATTATGCCAACATGTTTGGGGTTTCTATTCACTTTACAGCTTTTTTTTTTTTAATTTTTATTTTTATTCTTTAACTCTCAGTCTGTGGGTGTTTCTTGGAGACAACAGATAGTTGAATCTTTTTTTTTTTTTTTAAGGTGCAGTCAGCTCGCCTGCATCTGTTGATGAGTTGAGGCATACTATTTACATTTAATTTTTTTCTTGAGATAATTACTAATTCCCGTAATTTTCTTTTCTTTTTTTTTTCTTGTTAGATAGATTGTTGTTTGATTGTTTGTTTTTCTTTTTTCTCCTGTTAGCACCAGGAGTGAGCTGCTGGGCATGAAGGATTCCTTCCCAGCTCTCATTAATTCATCTGCTCCTCTTGTGAAACATGTTCATATGAGAGAATGTCTTTCTTCCTTCTTTCTGTGTGCTGCTACTCTAGGTATCTTCTGCAGTGCTGGCTTGTAGTCAAGAATTGTCTTCCCTGTGCTTGTCTTGCTAGGTTCTTTTTTAAATTAACTTTTTATTTTTATATTAATTACAGTTTATTCACTTTGTATCCCAGCTGTAGACCCCTCCCTCCTACCCTCCCAAACTCACCTTCCCTCCCTCATCTCCTCCTATGCCCCTCTCCAAGTCCACAAATAGGGAAGGTCCTTATTTGTCCATTTTAAGGGATAACCTTTTTGGAAATAGCAATCTTGGTTGGCAGGTAGTTACTTTCTGGGCTTGAAATATAACAATTCCAGGCTTTTCTGCCTTTTAGAATTGCTGATAAGACATCTGATATTGATGTTTCTGCCTCTGTGTGTGACTTGTTTTTTACCTTACAGTTTTTAAAATATCTTGAATTTTTTTTTTTAGATTCATTATTTATGTGTGTACTTGTGAATGTATGCCTTTGGGGTGTGTGGAGGGGGTGTCCTTTGGAGGCCATAGAAGGACATAGAAGGACATTACCCTGGAGCTGGGTAACAAGGAGCTGGGAATCACCTTGATGTGGGTGCTGGGAACTGAACTAGAGTCCCCTGGAGAAACAACAAGCACTTTTAACCACTGAGCTATCTGTCCAGCCCTAAATTTTTATTTTTGATATCTTGGCTGTAACATGGTATGGAGAAATTTTAACTTGGTCATATCTCTTTGGGTTTATGCATGTTTCTTGTATTTGAATGTTGTGTGTTTCTCTAAATTTGGGAGGTTTTCTGCTATAATTTCACTGAATTGTATCTTTAGTGTTTATCTTCCTTTTCTTCCTTTTTTTCCTACCTTCCTTCTTATGTGTGCTTAGGTTTGATCATGTCCCAGAATTTTTTTTCCGATTTTATTTTTTAATTAATTAATTCACTTTACATCTTAATTGCAGTCTCCCTCCTTTCCCCCTAGTCCCTCACCTTGTACACCCCTCCTTGCCCCATTCTCGCTTTTCCTCATCAGAGAAGGGGGAGGTCCCCCATGGGTTCCAACTGCCCTGGGACATTAAGCTGCTGCAGAACTAGTCTCATCCTCCCCCACTGAGGCCAGATAAGACAGCCCGGTTAGGGGATTGGGTCCGAAGGGAGGCATCAAAGTCAGAGAGGGCCCCACTGTAGTTGGGGGAATCCACATGAAGACCAAGGTGAGCATCTGCACTTAGGACCAGTCAGAGAATGCTCTTTGGTTGGTGGTTCAGTCTCTGAGCCCCCATGGGCCTAGTTCTCTGTACGTCTTTGTGGAGTTCTTGACCCCTCGGCTCCCTCATTTGTTTCCCAAACTCTTCTATGTGACTCCCCAAGCTCTGTCTAAAAAAGTTTGGTTAAGTGTTTCTGCATCTGTTTCCATGAGCTGCTCTGGGAAGCCTCTCAGAGGAGTTACGGTAGGCTCCTGTGTATAAGCACAGCAGAGTAACAATATTGTCAGGGATTGGTTCTCTCCCATGGGATGGGTCTCAAGTAGGGCCAGTCGTTGGTTGGTTGTTTCCTGAATCGTTGCTCCATCTTTGTCCCTGCACATCTTGCTGGCAGGACAAATTTTGGGTCAAAGGTTTTGTGGGTGGGATATCTCAGAATTTTTAATTACTTCAGTCAGGCTTATTTTCTTTCTCTGTTGATGTTTGAATGTACTCTTCATTCAGCCCTGTCCTCCATCCCTGATTCTTTCCTCCATCTGTTCTTTCCTTTGCTTGGCTTAGTGTGTTGGTAATGCCATTCAGTGTGTTTTTATTTGATTCATTTGTTTCTTTTCCAACATTTCTATTTGGTGGTTTTTGGTTTGCTTAGTGTCTGGGGGAATAGGTTTATTGTTTTCTTTTAAAAATCTCAATTTTCTTGCTGAATTTTTTTTTGTTGGTAACTTTTTCATCCATTTTGCTGTTTTTTTTTTCCTTTATTTTCCTGACTTTTCCTCTTGAGCATTGCTGGCTTTCCCTCTCAGGTGTTAAGTTAAATATGTTTGCTTCTTTGTATTCCCTTCATATCACTGATCATTTTTACCAGAAAATTATTGAAATTTTCACCAAGCACTTTGCTTATTTCAGTATCTTTGAATTCAGTAGTTATGATCTTCTAGAAAAGCCGTTTTCATATTATTTTTAATTCCTGTGTTTCAATTTGAACATTTCCTTGTTTGAATATCCCTTCTGTTGTTTTGGCATGGGATCTTAATGAGCAGATGACTGAACAGTCTCAGTCCTCAGTACTGCCCACAAGGACATAATAAACTTCTATATCAGCAACATCTGCTAATGCAAGAAGTAGAAACACACTTAAAACCATCATAGCCGCTAATGCATCACCAGTGAGTATACGACATTTGGAAGTCAATAACTGAGAAAAAGGAAGATGACCTGGAAAAGGAAGAGGCAGAGAAGCAAGGTTAAAGAATTGAAAGGAGGAAGAGTAGAATGTTATAGACAAGAAGGGAAAAAAAGTAAGAGATTAGGGGAGAAACGGGGAAAAGCAAAACCAAGACATCTCAATAATGAAAGTGTCCAGAAACAAAGCTAGATAAATGTAAAAGAAAGCAAAAATTAAAGCATGAGTATTTTCCTTTATTTTTTTTTTAAAGGTGGGGCTAGAGAGATGGCTCAGAGGTTAATAGCACTGGCTGCTCTTCCAGAGGTCATAATTTCTTTATTATTTTAATTTTTATTAATTACACTTTATTCACTTTGTATCCCCCTATAGCTCCCTCCCTCTTCCCCTCCCAATCCCACCCTCCCTCCCCCTTTTCCACACATGCCCCACCCCAAGTCCACTGATAAGGGAGGTCCTCTTCTCCTTCCTTCTGATCCTAGTCTATCAGGTCTCATCAGGAGTGGCTGCATTGTCTTCCTCTGTGGCCTGGTAAGGCTGCTCCCCCTTTCTCAGAGGTCATGATTTCAATTTGCAGCAACTACATGGTGGCTCACAACCATCTATAATGCTGCTGGTGTGCAGGCATACATGAAAACAGAACATTGTATACATAATAAGTAAATATTTTTTAAAAATAAAAAAAAGTAAAGTCAAAACACTACTACTTATTGAGGAAGATAAAGGGGGAATCATGGGTACAAAGGTTAAAAAAAAAGATATTGCCCCATAAAATGTGTAAGTGATGTTAGATAAATGCATAAAGGGAAATAACAAAAAAAATTCAATGTAATACAGAACGTTAAAATCCTGTTAAACATTGAATAAAAATAGGGGACAGCGATTAGAAGATAATTGGGGAACTCAGTTTAAAGCATGGAGGGGGGAGGGCGGTTAAACTTGTGGATTCTTCTTTCCGTGATCATGTCTGTACTGGACAAGTGTTGGATGTCCACCACAGCTGTCCTCCAATAGCCGCTTGCTTGCTTTGCATACCAAGCCTCCCCCCCACCGTGGCTGATGTTTTAGCTGGAGACTGTCTTCCGTGTGCATGAGGAGTGTAGGAGCAATCACAGCAGTGAGGCTGGCACAGGCACAGGTCCTGTCTTCATACTTTGAAGTACTGAGCACTCCACTGGGGTGATGCAGCCTTTGGTATCAAGTATACTCCAGGAACTTCTGAACACTCAGGTTCTACACAGTGAATGACAGGTAAGGTGGCTGCAGAGGTCAATCTGCCCACAGGCTTCGGGCTCAAAGCTTTCAGACGCCAGGATTATGCTCAGCTGATGAAATCTGTGGGCAGCCTCAGATAGTGAACTCTGTCTTTGTATGC
Source organism: Psammomys obesus (assembly GCF_907164565.1). NCBI lineage: Eukaryota > Metazoa > Chordata > Mammalia > Rodentia > Muridae > Psammomys > Psammomys obesus. The sequence continues at coordinate 15,485,903 of NW_026596095.1, read as the reverse complement.
ACTTCCCTGCCCAAGCCAGCTCCCTCCAGTCCACACGCTTTGGTTTATCAGTAGCTGACTCTAGTTCTCTGGTCAGAGGCCTGTGGGAGGCACTTCTTAGCAGCACTTCCTCTCTCAAGATGGCTCCAGGCCCAAGGAGTCATAAAACATGACGTGGGATTTCTCTCCACTGCTGACCCATCTGCCAGAGGAATTACTGTCGCAACAAAACCCACAAGTGGTTTGAGGATCCTCAAAGCCATGGACTTGTCCTGAGGGTAGGGCTGCCCAGCTGTTACCTGGTTTACCTTTTGGAGATTTTGTTTTCCCCTCCCACAGCCAAGGAACACCAAGGAAAAAGCTGGATTCAACCTTACTGCATTGCCCATCCTGTTTTTCTGGTCTTTCCTGATACCTTTTCATTCCCTTGTGGACTTCCCAAGCTCTTCCTTTTTTTCTCTCCTTGGAAATAGTCTGTTTTTCACATTCTGATTCTGCTTCCTTGGCTCACACAGAGGCAACTCTAACCTGCCATCTCATACACAAGCCCTTCAGTCATTCCTCATACACTTTTCTTTATCTGCAGGGGTAGATCCCTACAGATTCTTTAGTGCTGTAAATAATGAAAAGCTACTAAAACCGCCCCCTCTTAGACCAGTGATTGATAACTTAGACATTTCACTTAATAAGAGTTGCATGGTGCTTATTTCAGAATTGCAAAGAAAAGAATCAACCAAGTCACTAGACTTGACAGACAGATAAGTTCACAAAACAAGAAACTTTTCTTGTACAGGATGTAACGAGCAACTTCAAACATCGCTGTATGAATAGTATTTCTGGACACTTTTGAAAATTGTCAGACTCATTAAATACTATTGCCTTTGATGAAATGAACCCTACTAAAAGCCTTAGAAATTAATGAGAAATGGGGTTTAAAGAAACTTAATTCTAGCAATGAGCTTCATATTTCAGTATTTTTTATAAATGTCCTAGCATATTCTAAACCATGAGGAAGAGAGCTTATAAATGTCTGTAAACTCTACTTCCTTGACCTCAGAACAAACTGGAAAACTATTCTATATTTATTTAACAGAAGAGTATTTACAAATCATAAATTTTTTAAAAATATTTTTGTTTTTTAAATTTATTTATTTATAATTATTTAAATATTTTTTATTAATTACAGTTTATTCACTTTGTATCCCCCCTGTACCTCTCTCCCTCCTCCTCTCCAGCTCCCACCCTCCCTCTTCTCAAACCGTGTCCCTCTCCCAGTCCACTGATAAGGGAGGCCCTCCTCCCCGTAATTTATTCACTTTATATCCTGACTGTAGCCCCCTCCCTCATCTTCTCCCAGTCCCACCCTCCCTTCCTCTTTCCCCTCTCCCCCTCCCCTAGTCCACAGAAAGAGGGTGCCCTCCTTCCTTATCATCTGACCCTAGTCTATCAAGTTTCATCAGGACTGCCTAGATTCTCTTCCGCTGTGGCCTGGCAAGGTTGTCCCGCCAAAGGGGAAAAACTTTTTTTAACTTATTACATTGAAACAGCCCAAACAGCAGCATCAGGGCTTTCAGGAGCTAGCCCTCATCTAGGTAAAATGTTCTGTTGTAGCTTCTGAATTCACAGTATGCTTACCTGGTTTTTCTCTGGAGGGAGGTATAACTTGACTAATATTCATCTATTTTAGTTCAAATCTAGATCTTTTCTTTTTCTTCTTCACTATAGGAATAAAAGGTATGTGTTATAGTACAAAACCCACGAGAGGGCAAGACAGGTGGCCCAGTGGGCAAAGCACTTGATGTGCAAGTCTGATAACTTGTTCTTGATCTCCCAGAGCCCACATTCTAAAGAGCTGATACAGTAGCATACACTCCTGTTATCCTAGCATGTGCCTACTGGGAGGTGAGGAGCTGAGACAGGAGAATTGCCAGAAGATTGTGAGCCAGTTAGCCTGTGCAGCAGTGAATAACAAGAGAAACCTGTCTCAGACAAGGCAGAGGGGGGAGACGACGTTATCCTCTGACCCACCGTACCCTGAAGTAATGTACGCTTACGCATATAAACACAGACATGGAACAAAACATGAGTATATAAATAGGAAGCCAGGATTATAAATGTAATCTTAAACTGAAATAGTATATGAGGAAAGAGAATATAAGAGTGAAAAAGATTTGGGTCAATTCACATGAGAAATTGGATGGACAGTTATTATTAGTTGACTGAAGGGATTTGGGAATGTGAGGCAGGTACTAGGAGCCATGAGACATGGTCTTACAACAAGGCATGTGAACACAATGCTTACCAACAGCACATGGCAGCTAGCAAAAATGTAGAGATTGGAAGGCTTTTGAGAGGAGTGAGGAAGAACAACTGTCATTAAACTCATAATTGTAATGACAGACCAAGGTCTTAAGTTGCAAGGAGAAAAATACAAGCCGAAAGAGCCAAATATGTAAGTAATTCAGAGGCTTTCAAAATTCCCAACTCCTTAGTAACAACACTCATGTGGTCATCTTCCCCTTATGTGTAGTGCTGTGTCCTATTGTTGCTTTGCATGTGTGTCTCCTTCCAAGAAGGTAACAAGGCATTTTTCAAAGCAGCCTTTCTTTCTTTGGACAGCTTGAGTGAAATAATGGAATGGATTAAGTGGAAAAAAGAGAAGTCTCAAGCATACAAGGCCTTAGCAAATGATTTCTTTTCTCCCAATTTCTTTTTCTCAGTTTTTTCTTGCTCTTTTTATCTCTGTAAGTATAATGGATTAAAAAAAAAAATGATGTCTGTAGGCAGCCTTGCCATAATCATCGGAGCTCACTCTGCAGAAGTTGTCTGCTCTGAGCTATTAAGTATATTACTACAAAGTTTGGTGGTAGTGGTGGGGTGACCATTATTTCTGTTTGGCTGAAATACATTTCTGTGTTTACTGTATAATGTTGGAAAGCTGGAAAAATTACCGGCCTCTGATGTTTCTTACATTCCTGTCTTTCCTGTTGATTTTTATTCTCCTGTACTCGGGATTGAATTTAGGGTACTTTGGAAAACCCTACCACTGCTTCTTGTTTTATTACTTTGAGACAGGGTCTCCTAAGTTGTGGAAAAAGACCTTAGAACTAGAGACCCTCCTGCCTCATCCTCTTGAGTAGCTGGGATCTCAGACCCAGCTGTTGATACACAGGTAAATCTCCCTGTTTACATGCTTGGCCTTCTTACCAACTTCTCTTGCTTTTGTTTCATCTGGCAGTCCAGGATAGGACTAAGGGTGGAGAATGATTTGAATTTTGGCTTTTGGGTTGTTTTGTTTTTAAGAAAAATTTAAATCCTGACCAAATCATAAGTATCACAATTGAACAATATGATAGCCAGCCTCATATAAGGCCATTTTACTAAATAAAATGGAAAAAGATACCTGTAACTATTTAAACTGCTGTAAAAGCTTATCTATTAAGACAATAGGATATGAACAATCACACAATTGGCTTTATAGTGCTAAGGCAGATGCCAGCTAGCACAGGGCTTTAGGAACATGGTTGTTAATGCAAACTGCATCTTCCTTTCAGCAGCTATAAGGTGACTGTGACTGAGTTACATGGTCTATTCAGTTTCTTTATACTTTGAATATCAATATAGTTAAAACTTTGACTCATAAACTATTCAGCAAGTTTTACTTTTCTTAATGACTGAGTTATGAAATCAGTTTAAAACTTTACTTCATCATTATCTATTTGTTGGTTTTCAAGGTTAGCACCATATTTAAGTCTTGAGATAAAGATAAATAAAATGGAAAGGTTAATCCTTGGAAGTAATTAAATACTATAGTAAAGGAGTTTTGATTGATTGCTTGTCATTTTATTTTCTTCTCCAAAATAAAAATGAGTTCTCAAACTAAATAAAGGAGTGAGACCATAGAGAATTTGATTTGTCGTAAACAAATTACACGGTGGGGATGATCAAGTTGTTTTTTATTCCACAAATATGTTGATCAGCCCTGCAGAAGGGACAGGACAACATAGGTTTTTCAAAGGAAGCCTGTGGTGTGCAATTCCATACCTTCTGGCAAATTAAGATTCCAACTTCTTCTGAAGTCCTTTCAGTTAGGGTTTGTTTGCATTTTTGTTTTTGTTTTTGTTTTTGTTTTCTCTTTTTAAAACCACAGAATAGTTTGTGCCATAATACAAAGTCAGTTAAACACTTAATTTTTAAATATATAATGCTAAATATCTGAATATTAAAATTTTGTCCGCTCCCTTTTAAATTATTTTTTATTCAAGTTAAGCCAAAATACAAAAGCATTTTATAACTTTAAAAAATATCACATTTCCACCAAAAATATGCTTACTTAATACTGGATTGCTAACCTTTTGAAATTAAAGGTATAGTCATTTATTTAATCCATAATTGACACCAGGAAAGTGTTTGTTGAATTAATTTTTTTGAATAAACATTTGAAAGCCATAAATGACAAATGCTATGCTGAATATCAGTGGTAGCTTAAGATAGCATTGTTTTTACTTGTCTTAATACATTTATTTCTGTCCTATAGCAGTGGGAAAAAAGATCATTTTGACATAGAGAACATTCTTTGCTTAATTTTGACACCTCTGAATTTCTGAGAGCTTTTTCTGTGTGTGTTTTGTGTGTGTTTTGATAGAAGATATTTTAGTCATACTAAAATGTTTTAACAAGCAAATCTTGTATGAAGTTTAATTTATTAAACACAGCTAAGGGGAAAATAGGACTATTTGGAGATTTGATTCCCACTAATTTTCCTTGGGTGTAATGAAAATTGAATTAATAACTGGCTAAAGAACTTGATAAAATCTGCAGAGACAAAAAAAAAAAAAAGAAAATTGCCCACTTAATAGTGAGAAATAATGAAGAAAGAGAAAAGAGGAGAAAAAGAGAGAAGAGGAGCCTTTGAGGACCATTTTTAAAGTGCTAAAAGAAGAACTAAGAACTGTCTGACTAAATGGTTTCTCAAAAGTCAAATCTTTATCCCCAAAATTTGATCATCATATGATATTAAAAATAGTAAACACTCAGATTGATTAAAACTCCAGACTAATTTCAGAACACTTAATTTTTTAGCCATCTAAAATTCTCTGATTCAACCTTAGATAAAGTTCCATCAAAAGTAACTAATACCCACAAATAATCAGTATCAGACTTCTGGAACAATAAGGGATTCAGCAGACTCTCCCTAGTGGGCAATAGCTGACTGGTGAACCACTGAATACAACAGTAGTTTAAAATGTCTGGAGTCATTTTGAAAGGAGATGGCAAAGGAGAAACTGTTTCCTCAGGAAACTCTACTATATCTTCTTGAGAACATTGTTTGTGGCATTTGAGTGACAATGCAATCTGTCGTCATTCCCCCTCGTGGGGCTGCATTAGAATCTCCATGCCAATCTCTGATGTAGAGCTAGAATCACACCTGAAAGGTGGCCGCCAATGTCTCTCACCTCTTCCCCTTCACTCCCAGCTCCCTTACAGAGCTCTCTCTCTTCTGTTTAAGCTTGGCCAATGGGACCAGGCCTGTATCTTTTCAGCCAGCCTCCACTGACAAAGAAAATATAATTCATAAAAGGGGCAGACAAAAAAAAAACAAACCAGTTATGATAATTTTTTTTTAAACTACACCAAGCTGGACATGTTAGCACACACCTTTAACTCCAGAACTCAGGAGGCAAAGGCAGGCAAATCTCTTATGGGTTGGATGTGAGCCTGGTCTACATAGTAAGACCCTGTTTCTAAAAAGAAAAAAAATCTTTAAAGGAAACCATGCTTAAAGATGTAGAAGCAAGGGGCTGGAGAGATGGCTCAGTGGCTAGGAGCACTGTCTGCTCTTCCAGAGGTCCTGAGTTTAATTCCCAGCAACCACATGGTGGCTCACAACCATCTATACTGGGATCAGATGCCCTCTTCTGGTATGCAGGTGTACATTCAGATAGAACATTCATGTACATAAAATAAGTAAATAAATAAATCTTTTTAAAAAAGTTTTAAAAAAAAAAAAGATGTAGAAGCAACAATCTGAGAGCCTGTGTGGGTCTGAGCTAGGTCTTCTACGTATATGTTATGGATGTTTAGCTTGGTCTTGTGAGACTCCTAACAGAGGGAGTGGGCCCTGTCTCTGACTCTTTTGCCTGCTTTTCAGACCCTTTTCCTCCTGCTGGGTTGCCTCATCTAATGGCCTTGATATGAGGGGATGTACCTAGGTCTTATTGTAACTTGTTATGCTATGTTTGGCCTATATCCCTGGGAGGTCTGCCCTTTCCTGAAGGGAAACCTAGGGGGAGCAGATGGGGGGAAGAAAATTGAGAGGATGGCTAGAAGGAGAGGAGGGAAGGGAAACTGAGGTTAGGTAATATATGAGAGAAGAATAAAAGAACTTAATAGGTATTTAAGAAAAATCTTGGCTGGGCAAGGTGGGGCAGGTCTGTAATCCCAGAACATGGGGAGGCAGAAGCAGGTGGATCTCTGATTTTGAGGCCAACCTTGTCTATAAAGTGAATCCATGACATCTAAGGCTACACGTAGAAACCCTGTCTCAAAAAAAAAAAAAATCTGGAGTTAAAAATGTAGGTAAATAAAGTTATACAATCTCAAAATCAGTGGGGCAACTTCAGTCACATCGGCAAACAAGTAACGGGGATGTTGAGGAGAAAGAGAAGATATAATATTTGAAATAAAACTTGTCAAACTTGATGAAAATTTTTAAGGTATACATAGAATTCAGGCAAATCCAAGTAGTATAAACATTAGGAGATAGATACAAACAGACATGAGTTGGTTAAATGTTGAAAGTCAGAAAACCCTAAAAGCAACAGGAGAAAAACAACTCACCACTACAAGGGAGCTTGGTGAAACTAACAACTGACTGATCAGAAATTATCACTGAGGTAAGTGAAGAAAAGAGAGATTGAGAGAGATCAGAAGCCAGTAGACTAGGATGCCAGTGAAGCTGAAAAACAGGCGACTGGAGGAGTTGAGTAAACAAGTTGAGAAAATGCAGCAAGGTTTGAGCTGCCACTTATTTATTCCTCTGTTAGTAAAACTCAGGTCATAATCTATTACGCTGTCAAAAGATAATTTCTTTTATATGTTATATATCCTGGCATGTGTACTGCAGTAAACTCATGTTCCTCATCATGACTTCCAGTCTCAGTGACTATCTACAGCAGTGGTTCATCTCTATATCCGTATGCAGCTTAAAGTCTTATCATTAAGAAGGGTTTTGAGGGCCAGCAAGATGGCTCAGCTGGTAAAGCAGCCTGCTGCACAAGCCTGGTAACATGAGTTCAGGCCCCAGATCCCATGTAAAGGAAAGGACCAACTACACAAAATCGTTCTCTGACCAGCATGTGTGTGCCATGTATACCCCTACAAACATCCCTCACATAAATATGTGTGCATGCACATGCTTGCACACACACAATAATAGAAAAATTTAAAGGATTTTGAATCAGTTGTGTCACTCTTGTATTTTTGTGTGTCTTCAATCATGGACAAACAAGGGCTGTCAGTACCTCGCTGAGAACTCTCTCCAGTAGTCTTGTGCAGCCCTAAAAGGAGCTGTCCATTTGACAAATGGTCTCCATTGGAGCCTCACACACAAAGAAGAAAGTCTGGCAGAAACACAGATGATTAATGTCAGAGCAGGGAATGCTCCATCTGCATTTCTGCGTTGGTTTACTGCTCGTGTGTGAGGCAGATTTTCTTAGTGCAGCCCTGCCAGGTATATTTCTTCATGCTCGATGGGAAGCTTGTAGTCCTTATTGTCTTTTTCTTTTCTTTCTTTCTTTTTTTTTTTTTTTTTTTACATTTTAATGTGAGTTCCAGTGACTACTTTAAAAACGACAAAATGTACAAGTCTACAAATAGCTTTGCCTCATTTAAATTTTTGCACAAGATGAAAATAAAAGTTTGAGCGATTTTCCTGTTTGATAAACTTACATTAAAACCTTGAGAAAAGATGTAAAGCAAGAATCATTCTGATGTTCAACTTGCTCTGCTAATGAGTTAAATATTCTATTGTAAAACAAAATATTACCATAGCCTTTCTTTTCCAGAGATGAACTGTATAAAATGTATCTGAAAACTGAGGTGTTTGCCACTTAGTAGATACTAGCAGTGTATGGAGATAAGGGTGTCAGCCTCACAGACCTGACAGGTCTGTATAAGACCTGAGTATAAGTCATGCTGGCAGCTTCCTTCCCTGGAAACAGAGATTTCTGGGTAATGCTGTGACTGTTACACAGTGGGTGCTCAGTGTCGGCACTTCCGCTCTACATCATTAATAGTGCTACTGACATCACCTTTACCCTGGAAATAACAAGCCTCAGAAACAGAACAAGGACCCCAAAGCTTCTCTGTAGATACAGAAAACACCACACTGAGGCCCACTAAAACGTCCTAATTTAGCAACACTGCCCATTTCTTCCCCGTTTTTGCAGGTGTCATCTTTGGGTTGTTTAAGCACCTATTCAGTTCATTGTAGGAATGTGATGTTTTCATAGATTTGCATTTGTGAAGACATATTTTGGGGGGCCATTTTTCTAGTAACCTTTTCTTACTTAGATGGCCACCCTGAGCAGTACCATAGGGAGGTTGCAAAATTTAGTAATCATTAAGTTTGGATTATATATATATATATATATATATATATATATATATATATATATATAATGTATATAGGTATATATACACACACACACACACATACATATATATAAACATATACATGTATATGTTAATAGAAGCAGGCTGCAATGACTATACCTTGCCAAAATTTACTCTTACTACCTTGCCATCTCAGTCCCACCAACTCCTACAGGATCTTTGCGGTCATCGGGATTCAGGGTTAACTATCTCCCTGCTGGAGTTGTGTTACAATAACTACCTTTTCCTTTGATAATCCCAGGCACATTCATAGACTTAATTCATTTTACTTTATTTACATTAAAGTAAATAGCTACTACTTTGGTACTGGGTACTTTGTTCATACTGAAACCACAAAAATGCTGGGGGGGAGGGGGAATCGTCGAAACTTCAAGAACTACCAAAAACACCAAAGTATGATGAGTACTTAGATAACAATTGATTATAAAAAAAATTTTTTTTAAGAAGCAGAAAGACAAACATGGTACATACTCACTTATAAGTAGATATTAGACATATAATATAGGATAAAAATACTAAAACTTGTACAACTAAAGAAGCTAAGCAAGAAGGAGGACCCTGGATAAGATGATCAATCCTCAATCAGAAGGGCAAATGGGACAGACATCAGAAGAGGGAGAAAACAGGGAACAGGACAGGAATCTACCACCGAGGGCCTCTGTAAGACTCTACCCTGCAGGGTATCAAAGCAGATGCTGAGACTTATGGCCAACCTTTGGGCAGAGTGCAGGGAATCTTAAGAAAGAAGGAAGATATAGAAAGACCTAGAGGGGACAGGAGCTCCACAAAGAGCAACAAAATAAGAAATCTGGGCCCAGGGGTCTTTTCTAAGACTGATACTCCAATCAAGGACCATGCATGGAGATAACCTAGAAGCATTTGCACAGATGTGTCCCATGGCAGCTCAGTGTCCAAGTAGGTGTCCTAGTAATGGGAACAGGGACTGTCTCTGACATGAACTTACTGGCTGGCTCTTTGGTTACCTCCCCCTGAGGGGGGAGCAGCTTTATCAGGCCACAAAGGGAGACAATGCAACCAGTCCTGAAGAGACCTGATAGGCTAGGGTCAGAGGGAAGGGAAGGAGGACCTCCCCTATCAGTGGACTTGGGGAGGGGCATGGGAGGAGGAGAGGGAGGGAGGGTAGCATTGGGAGGGGCTGAGGGAGGGGGCTACAGCTGGGATACAAACTGTAATTAATAAAAGAATAATTTTTTAAAAGAACTTTAAAAAGAAACCAGAAACACTATCAATGTTACTAAACACTGGAGAAATCAAGATGTGGACCCAGAATAACTGCAAACTAAATCAACGATTCTTCATAGACTGCTGTGGAGGGAAACAGCTTAATATCAGACAAGGGACAAATTTTCAGGTTTAATGTAGTATGGTATCATGTAATACATAAAAGCATTAGAAGCTAATAAACATAATATTAATCCAAGCAAATTACTTTCTCTTTTCACCTGTGTGTATCTCTCTGTTCCTTCTATTGGCAGAATATAACAGGAGCCAGAAATGTTTGCAGAATTCCAAAGGATTGTTGTCACTTTTTTCCTACTGTCATGAAATACCAGAGACAGGTTAATTTTTAAAGAAAACATGTTTTATTCAGCTAACGGTTTTAGATTCTAAAAATTCAAATGAAGAGATAGAAGGAAATGGGTGTTCCGCCTTGGCTGTCTCACCTCAGAGTAGACTGCAGCCCCAGGTACAATGACCACATTGTAGAACAGGAAACTAGACAAAGCTTGGTTGACTCAAGGCCCAAGCCTTTCCTGATAATCTTATTGGAAGAATTAATGATTTTTTTTTTAGAACAAACCCCTACTGAGTGAGATAACCTCCCACTAAGCCTCACATATTGATGCTTTCACCTCCTGACATCATGCTAAAGACCACGCCCACAACATGTAAACGTTTGAAGAAACAAATATCAAAGCCACAGAAGTGGGTTGGAAACATTAAGAACTAGCATGATGTTCTGAGTTGTAGTAAGATTGGGCAGTAACAAAAACAAATGCTGTAGGCATATATAGTTGGGGATACATGGAGATTTTCTGGGGCATGGACTTCATCCTTATGTGACATCAATCCTCTTTCAAACTTTGTTTCCTGTGATGAGATTAACAGGAAGCATTTACAGTCTTAGTAGTGTTTTGACAGGAAGCTATGCAAGGGCCTCCACATAAACCTATAGAGATACCTGAGGCTTAGAGAGATCACAACAGCAATGGCTGAGGGCTAGCCTATAGTAACTAGTCATCCTCCAGCTAGCTGAGCCTAAAATGTTAAAACTCTCCGTGTGTTCACCAAGTTAAAGCAGCCAGGAGGCCTTTTTCATGAAACAGGAGATCAGGAGACAGGTGGCTCTGCAACCAGGCCCTCAGAGAAATGAAAACATCATTCTTCATCTATGTAGACACCTTGGTACAATGCCAAGCATCTGGAAAGTGAGTGAGTGAGTGAGGAGTGAATGAGTGAATGAGTAGAGGTGAATGATCCACATATCTTACAAATCAATGGTCTAGTTGGAGGTCTTATGCTAAGTCTACAAAAACCAGTAGTGCTTTCTCTGTTCTTGAAAGGTAGGATAAACAATGTCAATCCAAAGGAACATTCCCAATGTCTGAACAGTGTTTTTCATTCTACAGCACAAATTTCTTATATTGGAGATCAGGAGTCTAGATCAGCAAGGATGTGCTCCTTTCAGAGGCACTCAAAGATCTGTCCAATTTCTCCTCCAGTGTCACATACTACTCACAGCTCCTCCCTCCATCTTGCAGTCAGGAGCACTGCATCTTATTAATGCATCTTACCAACTCCATACTATAAAGGTTCTTGTGTTGCATCAGTCCAGTTCACCATGCCTCTTCTCAGAATCAGGGCCTTGCTTGAATCTGCAGACTACCTCTGCCATGTGAAATTATATACTCATGAGTTGTGAACATCTCCATAAGTGATAACTAAATGATTACCAGAAGTGTGTGCCCAGCTATTTGGAGAAGATATGGTGAGATCATTGTTGTTAAAGGTATTACATATTCCTTATGTCCATGTCTTGGTTTGTCTTTTTTTTTTTTTAAGGATGTTGAAGAATCACAAAATCACATTGGCGAGCCTGTTGGAGATGACTACAAAAAGATGGGAACACTTTTTGGTGAACTGAACAAAAACCTCCGCAACATGGGATTCACAAGGATGTATTTTGGAGAACGAATTGTGGAACCGGTAGTGGTCATTTTCTTTTGGCTTATGCTATGGTTCCTTGGCCTACAAGCCCTTGGACTAGTTGCTGTTCTTTGCCTTGTCATTATTTATGTACAGCAGTAAAACATTGGACATTTAGTAGCCATATATGTAATTGATTGAGATATACACTTGGGCTTTTTGAAAGCCCAAAGAGTGTGACATATTTCATACTGTGTACTGGCTGTTTTGTAATTAAAATTATAAATGAATGTTCTTTAAAATTCAAGCTTATTAAAACTCTTTTTCACTCCTGTAATCTGTACCTACCTTTAGACACCTGCTTCCCCAAGCCCAATCTGAACATCACCAGACAGTAAGAGGGGAATAGCATGGCATGGAGTCTCAGAGAAGCAGTGTAATTCTTGTTAAGTTCCAATAAAAACACTTTGAAAGAAAATGGGAAAAGTAGCTAAGAATAAGGTTTAATTGGAAAACTGTTCCAGCCATACCTCCACTGAAAAATGCCATTTTGGGGAGATATTTGTCTCTCTGTCAGCTCTCAGTAGTCCAAAACAAAGTAAATGATAACTGCCACATACCGCCATAGTGCTGTGGAAATTAAAATCTAGCTGTTTCCTGAAACTGAAAATAATATATTTATTATTGTTGGTAAAGTTTTGGGGTTAAGTGTAAGTTTTTATATGTTATACTTGGACTTCATTACATTGTTTGTAAACTTAGAGACGACTCTGGTGCTAATTTCTTTGTGTGGGTTTTTAAGGCTGAGTGCCTGTAATCTTGTACCTAGTTTGTTGCATGTTTTTCCTACAGACATTTCAGTGCATTTTCTCCCAAAAGTTTATAATTTTATAGTTCTTTTCTAACAATTATTCTAAGATTTAAGACAATGCATTTCCTGTTGTGGTGTGTAGTTTGTTTTTTTTTTTTGTTTTGTTTTGTTTTGTTTTTTCCCCAAGAGTGATTTCTATCTTCCTTAAGAAAAAAGAAAGTCAGATCATTTTTCTTTGATATCTGTATTTAAGAGTACAAAACTACAGAATAACATCACATGTTTAAATTTAGAACTTGATAGCCACTTGTAATATTCTAGGATTAAAGCCAACTGCCTAGCCATGTTTTTAATGTATACTATGGCTTTTTATTATATTGAAACAAGAAATTCTTTAAATACAGTTTGAAAATGAGAAATGACTTTGGTATTTTTGGTTTTGTTTAAGAACATAAAATCTTGACACTTTTGTCTAAAAGTCATCTGAACAAAGAAATTTAAATACAAAAATGCAGCGTGAGGCATTTTTGTTTGACAGGGCATTCACTAAAGCCGTGCTCAGTTAACTTAGGTAAAGTGTGTTTATTAGGCCACTTTGTAAAGTTCTTCCTCATGTAGTTTTAAACGTTATTCTGTAAAAAATTCTAAAGCAGAAAATTATGAGAACATTTAACTTGGCTTTCTGAAATCAGTTAATCTTACACAAAAGGATAAGAAGTCAGGAGCACTAAAATATCTGTGTATTTTACATAAACATAGACCTTTAAAATCTGGCTTTTGAAAAAACAGAAGTTTGTACTATATTGTTGTGTTTTTATTGTGTCCATGATATTTTTGTGATCACCCTTCTGAGTTGAGTATCATGCTGGGCGTTTGGGAAGAGGTCCCCTTCTATACAGTAGGATTGCAAGGTTCAGAAGCCATGAGATTTTGCATATGTACACAAAATGCTAATTAGTACATTCTTCCCTAGTGCTGCCAGGCTGGCTAATTTCCTTGTAGAATGCAAAATAATCAGTACACATAATAGCAGCCCTGGTTCTACCAGTGCCCCTTGTCATAAATGCTTTAAAGAATCCTAGTCTTTATTAGATAATACCCTGTCAACACTATACATGTGTACAATGGTGTTAATTGGTATATATTTTAGGAAGAAACAGGGTGTATTGATGCTTTTACCTCTGAATACATTATAGACTAATGTAGCCTGCCATTAAAGTTTTTACTTACTGTGGAAAAAAACCTTGATATAAAATATTTTCTCTTATCCAACATGTTAGAATGCAGATTGTACTGTTACCTTGAAGTACAACAAAATTTCTTTGGTTCATGGTATAAAAATTAGATTAAAAATGGTTCTCAATTATTTCAGTTTTAAATGTTAGTTATGAAAAGATCCCTTATGTGTAAAAAAAAAAAAAAGGCAGTTCTAGGGCTTAAGGTCATCAAACTGTGCACAGCGTCCATGCTGTCAGCATGGCGCTCAAAGAAAAAGTCAGGAACTAAAGCCAAACTGACCACACATAAGTAGATCCATTCTCTTCAAATTGAACGGTACTTTGTGCAACTCATTTTCTTGTGTTAAGCTGCCATTCTAGTGAGAACAGAGTGCATTTGTACACAGGAGCCACTTGCACTGGCTCACAAGAGCCTATACGGTATGTATGTTTTTCAGCCTTCAGTGACATCAAGTTGGTAGATTAAATTGGCTGTGGTGAGAATATTTACATCATAAAAATTGGCAAGTACTACAAAGAAGAACTTTTTCTTTCTAGAAAGCCAGTTGTAAAAAACAAAACAAACAAACAAAAACAAAAACCTCGGCATATTCCCAATCAGCCACCCTTGAGGCCACATTTCCATGGCTACCACAGTCTTCAAAGAAAAGAACACAACACGTGTTATGAAACAAGAGACACACATGCAGTGTGTCCTCACATACCCACCCAGAACCACCTCTACGTCTTCTTCCTGTGGAGACTGGACCACCGTTGTCTTTGAAGTATGTGTCTGATTCAATGTTTTGATGAGAGAAAATCTCTCAAGGCTGTCAGTGAGCTGCAGACTCACAAAGGACAAACCAGGGGATCAAGGAGAGACACAACTTTTGACTTACGCTGTAACTTAAAATCTTAAAAATACTCAAGCCTAGGCATTGAGAAATGTAGAGCTCTTTGGTTTATAGCTTCTGTTTAAGTTGTTTCTAAATGTTTGTTGATTGCAGATTATTGAAACTGCTTTTATTATCATTTTTTAAGTAAACAAAAAAAATCAAGTTATACTTTGTTTGGCCTCGAAGACAGTAGGAAAACCAAGGTCAAAACCACCCTTTACCTCCACCCTTTACCAATACCCTTTATGTATTTTTTCTTGTTTTTTAAGGTTCATTTATTTCCTACTTAGCATTATTGTTGTGCCCAGTTCGTGAGACCCCAAAAGACCAGGAATAGACTCAGCTATAAATACATGAGGGTTTTTTTTATTATTATTTATTGTATACATGCTCAAACACGGGTCACAAGGAATGCGGCCTGGCACAGTCTAGGGGAACAAGGTTTTTTAAAAGGGTAAAACCGCAAGCAGGGACTTACATGCTTTGGTGTTACATGATTGGGTAAGAGAAATTGACTTTTGAAATGATTGGTTTACTTTAGGTGCCAAGGCCAAACATGGTTCTGGCATGGCCATCTGGCCCAGTTTCCTAACAACTGAATCTCTAGTGGGTGGGGAAAGAATGCATTAAAGCTAGCTTCTTTTCCCAGGTGACTGGAGCTTTAAACTTTAAAATAATACCCACTGATTTTTAATTGTTTGGTCTCTCAGCATGTGTGCCTGCATACCAGAGGAGGGCACCAGATTTCACTATAGATTGTTATGAGCCACCAAGTGGTTGCTGGAAATTGAACTCAGAACCTTTGGATGAACAGCCAGTGTTATTAACTTCTGAGCCATCTCTCTAGCCCCATGTGTGTATTCTTTCTGTTGTTTTGGCTGTTGTGTAAATTAGGATTCTGGCATGATCTCAGAAGAAGCCTGGTAAGGTCAAAAGCAGGCATTCATATGCTTAGCAAATCTGAGCTATCTTTGCGCAATTAACATCGTAATTTAACCTTTATTGTAATTTTTCTTTCAAATTTCCCAAAACAGTAGAGAGTAGAGTAACTTATCATGAGCGTGAGTCTTTTCTCCCTGTATTATGGTCATACATTTTAACATGACTTTTTGATGAAGAAATGAAAATTCTATATGTACAAATTTACTAATACCATAATTTGACTTAAGAAAAATTGAATTCTTCTTCTATAGAGTAATATGTAAAAACACTACCCTTGCTTGAGAATATGCATCATGTACTGAAAGCCCATCTCTGGTTTGTTACAGTCACTCTTGTTAATAGCTTTTTTGGTTTTAGGTATGTAATATTAAAAATAGTCATGATATTCCATTAGCTAATATATATATTAGCTAATATATATATATTAGCTAATATATTTTTCTGTTCTAAGCCATAAGAGTATGTGTATAAATGCAACATAAAAACAAAGGCTAAGGAGGATAAAGGAACAATACTCCCTTGATGTTAGTTTAAAAGATGGACAGTAAATTAGTCTTGCTTATAAAACCAGAATGATGATTTACTAGGTAAAACATTTAAGTGAAAAACCAGTTTGATTTGCTCTCAATAAAATCCTTCGTGAGTATTCTGTACATAGAGGCTTCTAAACTGTGATATTCCTGCAGGTTAAGGGTATACATGTATTTCTGTCCTGTGAAAGATATTTTCAATGCATATTGGAATTACCAAAACATAATCACAGTTTAGCAAGTTGGCTCAGGACAGTGTTAATTATTTACACTTATGATCCTCTGAGTAATTTGAGATCTCATTGCCATAGCTCACAAGACTGCCTTCCTGCATGCCACTAACCTGGGAACTAATCAAAACCAAAATTTGAAGTACTAAAAATGTGTTGCTTTTCCACCACTATAAAGTTAAAAAACATGTTCATCAGGGATACTCTGTGCAAATAATAAGAGTAAGGCTGCTGTGGTATTTACTCTAGGTCAGGTTCCCTGGGAAGTTGGCTCAGAACAAATAAGCATGAGGGAAAATCAGGGAGGCCCCTGGGGTCAGCAGCACCTGAGAGCTGTCCAAGAAGCAAGCTCTGGCAGAGTCAGGCACATAGTCACAACAGGCCTAGGTGTGTGGTGGATTGCTCGCAAACTCGGGGCACTTCAGCGCTGTCACACCCTGGCAGAAGGCAGTGCTCTGGCCAAAGACATGTCTGAGGGCGGGAGGTAGTCAGCCAGCAGATACTGATGCAAAGTGTTCGGTCTCAAAGGGAAGATTAGAGCCGCTCCATATAGTGTCTCCTCTAGACTCCATTCTTTCCTTACTTCCCCTCCACAGTACCGAGGTCCCTCCACAGGCTCTGTCTTAGCTGTGTGGAGCAGGGCGCCTCTTTAAGCCCTGCACTCAGGAGGCAAAGGTAGGCAGAGCTCTGTGTTTGAGGCCACCTGTTCTTAGGAGTGCTATGTAAATCACCACAGGGTAAATTCATTCATCAAGGTAGCTCGAAGGGGATTTAGTTGTGTTGCCTAGCTTCTCTGATAAGTCAGATATTGAATTGCAATAAAGCTTTCAGGGACTGTAAAAGTATGTCCAATAAAGACCTCCTGATGGTATTAAGAATGGTGAAAATTACATAAAATGTCATTATTTAAGATAATGGGAGATCCATTTTGTGTGCATAAGCTGTTTAGATCAGTATCTCAGTTACACAATCCCTCGGGTGGGGCAAATCATCTTCAAAGCTTGTCTTCAAGCTGGAGGGTTCAAGAGTAGTTATAGGTGTTTCCAACATTCTGGTTTGAGCTTTCTGGCTCTGTTCCAATTCTCAAAGTAGTTTGAATTAAAAAAAAAAAAATTCAGAGCATGTTTGAAAAAGATGTTCAATGGCAGAGAAAAAAAACCTGTCCTGTGCCCCACCATCACCCAAGCATGCAGTCACAACTGATTTGTGACTTGGCTTTAATCATGATTTTCCTACTTATTTTTAGCACAAAGCATCTTTGCATCCAGATTTGGTAGTTGAGCAGGCACACACAAAAACTCCTTCTCCAGTCTTAGTCCAGAATATTACAGGGCCCCTACAAGCGCTTTTAGCTTCTATTTTTATTCCTGGAATCTTAGTCATATACCAAGATCAAGTAAGACAATGATCCAAAGTCAGTTATATACCAAAACTATAACAATGGTTAGCCATAATTTTCCCCTTTGCTTGAAGGAAAATATTAGAACTATGTTCAAACAAACTTTTAGATCAAAAGATTTCTTAATGTCAGATTTAACTTTAAGACTTGGCTCTGCTATTTACAACTGCGAGATTTGTAAAAATCTCATCTACATCTCTTTAAACTTCAAATTCCTACCTATGAAATGGAAAAATTAATAAAACTTTCAGCATTACTATTATTAAATATAAATGTTGATGTCAAAGAGATGACATTTATTTTAAAGCTTGCTCTGTTGTTGCTGGAAGAAAAGAAAATATAAATTCTACAAAAGAAAATTTGTTTTCAGATCTTTATAATTTAAGCTCTTTTGAACTGTTACTGCTTCATGAAGTAAAATGATGAGGACCCCACAGAGTTGATGAGCAGTAGGCAGAGCTCTGTGTGACCACATCTTCTTTAGCTTTTGTTTGCCTGAAACACTTAACCACAGTCCCACACACTTTCTGTTGCCCCCTTTTCTTAAGAGGCAAATGGAAAACCACACTCAGCAGGGTACCCACAATTCCTGAAAACAATTCTAACTTCTACTGTGTGACATATGCCAAGAGGTACGGTTTGTTTACAGACTCAGAGAAAAAAACCTGTAACTCTGTGTCATCAAAGTAAAAGTTAAAAACTGAATCCATTAGCATATATATATATATATTTTTTTTTTTTATTTTTTTTTTTTTGAGACACGGTTTCTCTGTGTAGCCTTGGCTGTCCTGGACTCAATTTGTAGACCAGGTGGGCCGCAAACTCACAGAGATCAGCGTGCCTCACCTCCCTGAGTGCTGGAATTAAAGCCATGTGCCACCATGCCTCACTGCATATATTATATTTTTAATGCACCCACTGAGATACTTTAGTCCCCACTCAAAGTGGCATTCTCACATTAAAAAAAAATCTATATATATACAATCCATATTAAGTCCATGGATGTAGTCTGTATACAAGTAGATAGAAGCCAAGCAATGTGATAAATGGGTAGTAGTATTTTCATAAGTCTTATCTTTTTTAGTCTGTGGAAGCATGTTACATACATAATGTTTTTGTTTTAGACTTGTCTGTGTGATCAGGCCTACTCTGCCATTAAAACTGGTCTATCTTGGGGGCTAGAAAAATGGCTCAGAGGTTAAGAGCACTGCCTGTTCTTCCAGAGGTCCTGAGTTCAATTCCCAGCAACCACATGGTGGCTCACAATCATCTATAATAAGATCTAGTGTCTTCTTCTGGCATGCAAGTATATATGCAGATAGAACATTGTATACATAATAAATAAATTATATATATATATAAAGTGGTCTATCTTGACCCACCCATTAATATTTTCAATCTGGCCTACCCTTCCTACTTTCTTTCTGTACACACAATTCTCGGTTCCTAACCAAATAGTTTCTTGCCTTAGTTGCTCATTTGTATGAACTTTTAAGAACAGCTGTGGCCAGTCTTTATTCTATCTCACTGCATTTCAAAACTGGTTCTCCCACATTTTCTTTGCTGTCAGGTTATGCTTACAGAGACATTTATGAGATGTTCAGATAGAGCTGGGCTTGGCCAAGAAGAGTGCTCCTGAGGCATTTCATTTTCAAGCTGTAAGAAGCATTTCTTGGGAGCTCTGTGCCTGGCCATCTGATCATAATTGCTCTGCAATGGGAACACGGCATTTTTCATCCCATGCCATATTGCTAATACCCAAGTCTGTGACATAGGCTTTCTCCCAACCTGTCTTGCAAAGGCCTTAGGATAACAGAAGACACTTTTTTAAATGTTGGAAATACCTAGAGAGGAAACAAAACAAAACAAACTTGACTTTAAGTCTTGTTTACAATTGCAGGGGCTTTCCTAGCACCATTTCCTGATGCTGCCAGTGCCCTATGATCTCTGCGAATGGAGTAAGACAAAGAACTCCTGAAACGACTGTCCTTCACCAAATGAGTCATCTCTCTGTGACTGTCAGAATACTCATACCAAAAACACAGGACTGCTGAATCCTCGGAGTATAACCACACTTCATATGGCCTGTCACCTTTGCTAGTCACCACAGCAGCATGAACATACCTCATGACCAGTTTGTCTTGTCCTGTAACATCTCTGCAGGGCCCTGTTCCCAGAACTATGATTTTGCTACAGTCTAGTTTTCAGAGGTGGCCTAGTGAAAAGATTTAAGAAGTTGATTTTTTTTTTCAAGTTGAGTAAGATTAGGGGCATGACTGTTGAGGTTAGAAAAGGTAGCCCCATTAGGGAAAAGGTATCCAAAGGCAGGCAATGTTGTCGGAGACAGTCCCTGCTCCTGCTTTAGGAGTCCCACATGAGGATCAAGATGCACAACTTTTATATATATTCAGAGGGCATGAGTCTGTCCCATACATGCTCTCTGGTTGGCAGGTCAGTCTCTCTGATTCTCTATGGGCCTGGTGAGTTGATTCTGTAGGTTTTGGTTTCCTTGACCTCTCTGACTCCTTCAATCCTTCCTCTCACTCTTCCACAGGATTTCCCAAGCTCTGCTTAATGTTTGACTGTAGGTCTTTGCATCAGTTTCTATCAGTTGCTGAGTGAAGCCTCTCTGAAGTTGACTTTTGAGTAATTTGAACATACAGTCATAGCAAAATTGAAATAGAATTTACTGTCAGACACCATCTTCTGCCATTTTTGCCTTTAAATACATAGCAAGGGACATCAATATGAACTGATCTATAGTTTAATATAGATGAAGATAAATGAATATAGAAATAAGCTCAGAAGTGAGGGCATATTCTAAAACTGTTGTGGTTTAAATGTGAAATGCCACCTGTATAAGGCAGAGTTCTCATATACATAGGATTTATTAGATTGGCCTACAGGCTGTGGTTCGGCCAGTCCAACAGTGGTTATCTAACAGAGAGTCCAAGAATCTAACAGTTGTTCAGTCCATGAAGATAGATGTCTCAGCTAGTCCAATATTCACTGGAATACTCAAGAAGTAGGCTCTAGTGCCAACAAAGGATTAAACTTACCAGTGAGACTGAGGGCAGGCAGGCAAAGAGCAAAACTTCCTCCTTCCATGACCTTTATATAAGGCTCTCACAAAAAGACATGGCCCAGATTTAAGGTGGAGCTAACCACCTCAAAAGATCTGGATTAAAGATGGGTCTTCCTACTTCAAATGATTTAACTAAGAAAAATCCCTCACAGGTGTGCCCAAGTGCCTGGGTTTTAGTTAATTCCATGTGTACTCAAGTTGACAACCAAAAATATCTATCACAAGTCCATCCCTTGTCAACTTGACACACAATCATCTCTCCTTAAGCCATGCTTAGTTTCCAAATGAAAACAATTACGATTACTAAGTCATAATTATGCCTAACTTGCTATAAGTATCCCATGTACTATAGGAAACATATATTTTAGAATACATGGTACTGTCCTTTAAGGAAAATTCTTTCAGAAGCTCAAACTTCAATATAACAACTGGTCATAAGGTACATTCATGCTGCTGTGGTGACTAGCAAAGGTGACAGGCCATATGAAGTGTGGTTATACTCTGAGGATTCAGCAGTCCTGTGTTTTTGGTATGAATATTCTGACAGTCACAGACAGAGAGGTGACTCATTTGGTGAAGGACAGTAGTTTCAGGAGTTCTCAATTGATGTTATATTACGTGATAAATCAAGAAAATAAAACAAATATCTACACAAACACATTCTTAACAAAATATAACAGACTCATGTCAGTTATAATTCTTGTTTCTTTTTTTTCTTTTTTCTTTTTTTTTTTTGCAACTGGTTAGATGACAAACCGGTATTTATAATTCCCTTCCTCTACTACTCATTCTGTATTCCCTCTCACCTCAGCAAGCACCTTGTGCCCTTTGTCATCCTGCCTGGATTAGGCTGTTGTAGTTTCCCATTGACTTTAAATGTCTCTCTTAGTTATTGTTCTGTTGCTGTGAAGAGACACCATGACCAAGACAATTTTTCTTGAAGGAAGCATTTAATTGGGGCTTGCTTACAGTTTCAGAAGGTGAGTCCATGATTATCATGGTGGGAAGCAGACAGGCATAGTTCTGGAGCAGTAGCTGAGAGTTTTACATCCTGATCTCAGGCTACAGACAGAGACGAGACTGGGCCTGGCATGGGATTTTGAAACTCAAAAGCTTACCCCTTGACACACCTCTTCCAGCAAGGCCACACCTCCTCCAACAAGGGCAAACCAACCAATCTTTCCCAAACAGTTCCACTAAGTGGCAACTAAGCACTCAAATATATGAGCCTATGGGAGCCATTCTCATTGAAACTATCTCCTTCCCAGAGGCTTAGATGTCAAACATTTGGTCTTCATCCGGTGATACTTTGAGGGAGGGTTGTGAAGCCCTTTGCGGGTAGAGCCTTCCTGGAGGAAGGCGATCACGGGCCATGAGGTTTTATAGCTTGGCCCATTTCTGTTCACTCTTTGCTTCCTGAGTAATAGGTGCAGCGAGCATTCTGCTCCTATCAAACATGCTTTCTTGCCTTGTTGCCATGTCCTCACCACTGTATCCTTCTGAATACTAAGGACTGTATCCTTCTGAATACTAAGCCAAAATATACCCTTTCTCCCCTAAGTTGCTTTTGTCTGGGTATTTTATTACAGCAAGGGTAAAGAAGCTAAGACAAGAAGTTAGTATGTACTCTTTTCCAAGTGCCTGGAAGCATCGTCATCACAAAAGTAACCAACATACCAGAAGCAAGTGCTTGCTTTGCAAGACCCAGTCTCCAATAAAAGGAGCCCAAAGTCCCTGGAGAAATGGCTGATTTTGGTACTAGGCAGGGAATATTCAACATGAGCCTGAAATATCTTCCAGTGCCCAAGTAAAGAACTTCCAGAACCGCACAACACTCTCCTTTGTCTCTCTCATCTCCATCCCTCCCCCCCCCCTCTCTCTCTCTCTCTCTCTCTCTCCCTCTCTCTCTCTCTCTCTCTCTCTCTCTCTCTCTCACACACACACACACACACACACACGAGGAGTAGATTGAAGAGATGATTGAAAGGGCTCTCAATATCCAATTAGCTGGTACAGTCTGAACTACAAAGCCTTAAAGGACCCTAGAGAGGAAGCCTGGAAGGATGGCAGCCTGGCAACCTCCCTTTTATTCCTGCCAGCCATGGAGCCTCTTCAGTACATCAGCCCATCACTGGACGTCCCTCCTTGGGGGAAAATGGCAGGTGCTGGGTTCACCCTGGAGTATAAGGTATTCTAACGTCTGAGAAGTGCTTCTGACAGTAGCACCTGTTTTCCTCTCATTAGAAGATTCCCCAGCCCTTGGGAACTTAAAAGCATTTCTGCCCGAGGATCTGCACTCTCTTTGCTGTTGGTCAGCTGCCTGGGTGATGACTGTGAAGACATGATCATGATGACCACTTGAAGTAACAAAGCAAGAGGAGGACACACTCAGGCTGATCTAGAAATTGCCTTGTGTCTTGGTTTCCCTACTTGTAAATACCAACAGCTAGCTCTCCAAGAGGCAAAACATTGCTGGATGATGTTTTCATGTGTGATAATTTATCCATGTAGTACATAACATTCTTTACCTCCTGTCTTGTTGTTTTTCTGCCACAAACAAGTGGCTTTCTTTATTTATTTCTTTTAAAGAATGGTTTATACGATTTTTTTCAGGTTTGTTTTTTTTTATTTTTTATTTTATTTTATTTTTAATTATACTTTATTTACTTTGTATCCCCCCTCCAGTTCCCTCCCTCTTCCCCTCCAAATCCCTCCCTTCTCCCCCTTCTCCACGCATGCCTCTCCCCAAGTCCACTGATAGGGGAGGGTTTCTTTTTCTTTCTTCTAATTCTAGTCTGTTAGGGCTCATCAGGAGTGGTTGCGTTGTCTTCCTCTGTGGCCTGGTAAGGCTGCTCCCCCCTCAGGGGAAGGTGATCAAAGAGCAGGCCAATCAGGTTTATATGATTTTTAAGTGCCACAAAAAAATACATTAACTGTATTTCTTTTAGTAAAATAAAATTCTTCTCAAAGTTTTCCACAAGTGGCTTGCCTTCTAGATGGAAATTTCCAAAGTATTTTCATTTTCCACAATAACAACTGCATGAGTGGTCAGGCCCCATGAGAGTGTGGAAGTTGGTGATGCCTGGATGATGATGGGGTGACGAGGCCCAGGTGTGGAGCTGTTTTCTGCACACTGCAGTTGGTCTGTTGGGGTTCAAAAGCTGTGTTGTCACTGACTTTTGGGAAGGCAAGTTTAGTGCCATAGAAATGTAAGGCATGACGCTGAAGGTCTTGAGAACGGAAACTCATCATTTATCCATCCCTCTAAGTAATTTTTAAACAGTTACTCACACAACTGTTTGCAACCAGGATGTCAGTGATGAAAGCTTAAATTCTGGAATCCCTGAACACTTTTTTGTCATTGTTTGTTTTTGTTTGTTTGTTTGTTTGTTTGTTTGGAAAGTTCCCTGCCTCTGCTTCTCTTCCATCACCAAAGCAGAATGCCAAGAAACAGGGAATAGGTCCAAGTGGGAGGCAAGAGGAGCTCCTCAAGAACCCTTTGGGATGTCTGCTCAGCATTCCTGTGTTCTTCCTTCAAGTTCTTTACAATGCCTGTCTTAATTTGACTAAATAAACATCTGGCCAAAACCCATTTCTTACATTTAATACCTCTTTCTATAATATTTCAAAATGCTTTGCTGTCCTGCTCAGATGATTCTTGCTACGTCCTGGGTAGTTTGGGAGTTTAATGTAATAGCTTAAACTAAAAGAACCATGGTAAAAAAAAGTTCACTGACATTAGGAGGTGGCGGCACAGGCCTTTAATTCCAGCATTTGGGAGGCAGAGACGGGTGGGTCTCCAAGTTTGAGGCCAGCCTGGTCTAGAATGAGTTTCAAGACAGCCAGTGCTACACAGAGAAACCATGTCTCAACAAAACAAAAAGCAAACAAAAAGTTTAGTGGAAGCCATTCAGATCATATCCACCCTGTCACTTGCACAGTCATCTCTACAGCCCCCACTTCCTGTGGCTATGGGCCATTGAAAAGGTGATTGGCCTGCTCTTTGATCACCCCCCCCCCCTGAGGGGGGACCAACCTTACCAGGCCACAGAAGATGACAATGCAGGCACTCCTGATGTGATCAGATAGACTAAGATCAGAAGGAAGGAGAGGAGGACCTCCCTTATCAGTGGACTTGGGGAGGGACATTCGTGAAGAAGGGGGAGGGAGGGTGGGAACAGGAGGGGAGAAGGGAGGGGCTTATGGGGGGATACAAAGTGAATAAAGTGTAATTAATTAAATTAAATTAAATTCTAAAAAAAGAACGAAAAGGTGATTCCCTCCCAGGTTCAAGAAGGGAAGGAAAGTACCAGAAATGATGGGTTTCCACATCCACTTGAAGGAAATAATGACCGAGGTTTTGTAGGAGAGAACCAAAGAAGAGTTTAGCCACAGATGATTGCCTCAGGTAGATTGGAGCTTCCCACAAAAACACCTCATGCCTAAGTGCTTCTATGTTTGATCTTAAGGAGACAAGAAAATTTCTGTCAGGAGCCTACTGTTCCCATAGCAACACCAGCAGCACAGCACTGAGCCATCCATGGTCCCTGGGCTGCCCAAAGGCAGAGACTTTGAAAAGTCGAGGAAATTGAAAAGGGCTTTCACTAGGAATTGCTCTCCTTAAGAATTTACATATGTATGTAACATACATACATACATACATACACACATACAAAAGTACATACTACATGATACTTTCATTGTAATGGGATTATGAACCTGGTTATTTAAGCATTTTTATCACTGAACTTGAATTACCATAGAGTGAAAACTGACAATATGGTCCAAATATCAAATTGGAATCCTTATAGCAGCATACTTCCTGTTTTGCACACAGACTGTACATTCTATATTTTAATTACTACTAAGCAAGCACTATTATGACAGAGACAAGGTTTCACTATGTGGTCCAAGCTAGTAGCTAGTCCTTCTCACTCAGATGCTGAGATAACAGGAAGGGCCACCCATCTATTCCATATATAGCAGCTTGCCAGCTATTATGACTGAATATAAACAAAGATCCCTTCTGAATTGTGAGCTATCATAGCAACTTGATAACTTTTAAGTCTACTATTGATATAGTCCAGTGAAAATGGCTATTTAGTCTAGGTTTTTCTTGAATTTTTTGCTTATTTGTTAATACATGGTAAAAGATAAGAAAAAGCCATTAACAACTTCGAGCTGCTGGAACAGGGAGAGACAGTTTTCTCTAAGTGTGGCCCCCGGCAAGTCAACTGTGCGGCAGTAGAAGACCACACATCCAGTAGACAGGTCATCCAGACAAAAGCTAAACAGAGAAATGCTGCAGCTAAGTGATGTCATAAATCAAATGGACCCAGCCAATGTTTACAGACCATTTCACTCAAATAAGAATATAACTTCTCAGTACTTCATGGAAACTTCTCCAGAGTGACAATATACTTGGACACAAAACACATCTCAACAGACAAGAAAACTGAAACAGCATCCCACCCAACCACTGTGAATTAAAGCTGGATATCAACAACAACAGAAACCAAAGAAAGCTTACTCATGAAACTCATGACAATTGAACAGCTCACTGCTGAATGAAAAATGGGCCAGGAAATTAAAGAAATTTTAAACTTTTTTTTCTTTTTTTTTTTTTCTTAATTACACTTTATACATTTTGTATCCTCCCATAAGTCCCTCCCTCCTCCCCTCCCGATCCCACCCTCCTTCCCCCTTCTTCATGCATGCCCCTCCCCAAGTCCACTGATAGGGGAGGTCCTCCTCTCCTTCCTTCTGATCTTAGTCTATCAGTTCTCATCAGAAGTGGCTGCATTGTCATCATCTGTGGCCTGGTAAGGCTGCTCCCCCCTCAGGGGGAGGTGATCAAAGAGCAGGCCAATCATATTATGTCAGAGGGAGTCCCTCTTCCCATTACTAACATAGTAATTTTAAACTTTTTAGAATTGAATGAAAATGAAAATGCAGCATACCCAAACCCCACAGAACACAATGAAGACAGTTCTAAGAGGCAAGTTCGTAGCACTGAATTCCTATATAAAAATATTGGAGAGATCTCATACTAGTAACTTAACAACATGCCTGAAAGTTCTAGAACACACACACACACACACACACACACACACACACACACGGAAAAAAAAATCACACCCAAAAGGAGTAGGCAGCAAGAAATAATTAAACTAGGGGCTGAAATCAATATACTGAAAATAATCAACAAAACTAAGGTTGGTTCTCTGAGAAAAATCAGTAAAATTGAGAAACTCTTAGTCGAATTAACTTAAAGATGGAGAAAGAAGATCCAGATTAATAAAATCAGAGACAAAAGTGGGGAACGTAGCAACAGAAATAAAATATTCGGTCAGTCAGGGCTTTGGAATGGAGGGCACTCTAGGATTCCTAAGAGGAGGCGGGGGAAAAAGAGGAAGAGGAGAAAGGAGGAGGAGAAGATGGAAGGAGGAGGAGAAGGAGAAAGAAGGAGGAGGAGTTGACTGCCTTCAGGACTCCAGGCACAGACTCACGTGCAGGGGGCTTCTGCCTCTAGCAAGGGAAGGGATCTTACTAAACTAGGGCAGAGGGAACTCAACTCTGTCTCGGTCTTCAAGACCACGCTGCAGTCAGCAATTGCTGTGGCAGTTTTCAGCCTGCAGACAGTCGGTAATCAAGTCCACTTCTGAGACTGGATGCTCAGGAAGTCATCGAATGGTAAAGCTTCTCTGACGCGCAGACTCACTCTGCTAGGAACAGCTCTAGGTTGGCATTCTGAGGACTTCTAGAGCTTAGAGCAGGTAACACTTCTTAGAGCGGTGGCTAGCCTCCTGTCTTTGTTTAGAGGTCAAATATATTTCGTTCAAATCACAAAAGCGCCTTGGTGAGGGGTGGGACAGAACCCCGCAAGAAGGTGTCCACCAGCTGCCTCTGTAGCCTCAGAGTAGTTTGGACAGAGGTGTCAAAAGCACGCATGAGAAAAAAAGACAGTATCCTCACCAAGCGGTTCTGATGACACTGGGTGAAGTTCTAGGGCTTTTAACAGAACGAAGCGCCATCCCTCTCTTGTCCTGCACAAAAGTAATAAAATAAAGTCACAACGTATCGAAGACCTTAAGGCAAAACTGGAACTCTGAAGTGTCCGGGGGTAACAGGCAAGATATTGAACCCAGGGCCCCCTGTGCAGCCAGAGCAAGCACTCTGCTCCTCAGAGCTTCTCTAGCCCAAGGCTTTTCTAGCTTAAGGACCGCAGTCCACAGTACTGCTGCTCTTCACTTTGTAATATTGCAATACACCAGGACGACTTTTCTTGTTGGGAAGAATTGTGCCCAAAAGCCACATCTGGATAACTACAAAACTGAACTCCGGTTCTCTGAGGCGACATGGCTCCCTCTTTTGGCTGAACAGAAAGCAGCAGCTAGCCTCACTGTGTACCGCATCTCACCACTAGCCTCTGTGTAAAGCTTTACTTGTTACAACCTAATGATGCACTCTAGTTTTTAACATAGGCCTAGAGTTTTAGCCTTCATTTAAAAGGCAAATGATTTGGTTTTGCCTGAAGTACTTGGATGGTTTTTACCATAACATTAAAAATCGTATGTATTATTATAAAATTATCATTATTATTATATCTGGGGTGGAAAGTGTGTGCTATGGTGTGTTGGGGGGCTCGTGTCATTGTGTGGGGGCTGGGGCTCTCACAGTGTTATAAATGTGATGTCACTTTTTTCCTTTTACTTTTGTGGGTGTTTGGGGGATTAAACTGGGGTCAGTAGGCTTATGCAACAAACAGTTTACCAGCTGAGCCATCTCACTGTTCCATTTTTTTAATAAAATGTAAATTTTTGTATACAAATTTTAAGACAACTTGATTGATGTCTTACCAAAACACTTGAAAGGGTTTGTATAAGGAGGGGAAGACAGCTGCTGATTGTTTTCTGTAACTGCTGCCATTTACTGTCTTCCGTTCTGGTGAGGATGCCTTAGAAAGAGTAGCAGACCTTGCTAAATCAGCAGTGTATACGTGAGAGTGAGGTGTATCTGCTAAGGGATAAACAGTAAACAATTCGAGCTTCACAGACCACGTGACTTTTGGTGCAGCTTTTGAAATCTTTGGCTAAAGTATGAAATCAACCCAATATGGGGGAAACGACCATTCTTCCACTCCAGCAAACCTGTTTCTGAACATTGGAATTTAAGTCCATTACATTTCACTGGATTTTAATAGATATTTGTATACTGATTTTTTGGCAAAAAAAAAAAAAAAAAGTGCCTTAGTTTTTGAGCTATGCGAAGTGGGTAGAGAGCTAGATGGCCAGGACCAGCCGGCTTGAGTCTGTGTCTCCCACTTGGCCATACATCCTGAGCTCCAGCCTGGTTTTCAGTAGTCTCCAGTTCATCCCACAGTGAATATCCTAGAGCACCTCAAACCAAAGCCATTTAAAACTAACTTACAGCATCTGTCTCATCCAGGCCATCTGCCTGCCTGTCAAAAGCTACTGTTTGTGTTCACTGCACATCATCTCCAGTCATCCAGGCTTGACAAGCTAGAACTCAGGGAACTTTAAGTCAGGACCCTCGTCGAGTTCTGTCTTGTTTTGAGAATGTCTTTGCTTTCAGTTCTCATCTCCAGCATCTGAGCTGAAGCCTGTACTGTCTCTGTGGCCCTGACACTGGCTTCCTTCTCCCAATGTGTCCAGCATGGCTGTTGGCTAATAGCACAAGTCCTGAAGTGCTCCTCCAATTGTGTCACTGTAGAATTGTAACGCTTTCTTTTCCTCTATCAGTTACCAAATTGGATACAAACCTTTTCAATTGGTAGTGAAGGCCATCCAGACATTATCTCAAATATGTTTCTAGTCTTGTCTCATTCTAAATGGAATCAGCTTTAATAAGCAAGTGGCGGGCACTCCACTGGACACACTGTTACAATAATAAGCAAAAATGGCACAAGTCTGCCTTGTCTGCAGTCTAGCTATAGGAAAACAGTATTAGTCAAGTTGTCCTGTAAAGATAGAAGATAAAACTGGTGGCAAAGCATTATGAAGTGATCCTTTCAAAGAACAGATGAAACCTTCCTTGTAAAGTTTCCCACAACATGAAACTATCAGCTGAGGCATGTCTTCACTACAGAAAAAGATGTCACTAAAACGCAGGTGCTTGGGTGGCAACAGTGGAACCTACCCGCTCATCCTTCCACACTAGTTCTAGCAATATGAATCGTTTCCATGGAATGAAGAGACTCTGCTTTGTAGCCATGCATTCCCTATTGCTGGTTACATTTCTATATGCAGGATGTGACAGAAATAAAGATACTCCCCAGTGTGTCCAGGACATCACAACACCCACCACATTTACACCCTCTTGAAAGCATGCCTGGGAGAAATACTCCAACAAGAGGGAAAAATACCCCTAGAGACTGTGAGATCTGTAGAAAATAAGATTCTAGAAAGCTTTATGTTATTGCAGTGATGTTTCTGCACGTCTCCCTACATATGTCAATGCCTGTAGAATTGTGTGCTTTAAACATGAGTGGCCACACAGGGAGTAGGGCTGGTCTCAGCCTTGGGCAGTGAAGCTTCTTTTCACAATATGCACAGCAGAGATTCCTGGCTGGTCACGGTGCAGAGAATACGGTTCTGGTGAACGGATGCTCAGCTTTAAATAGAACATCTATACCACCCCCTCCAGGACCCAGGCAGCACTGCAGAACAGGGAGGAAAAAAATGAAAGCGCTAAGGCTGGGCTGCAGTGAAGTGCTGTCTTCTGGATACGACATGATCATAGCAATCAGGAACACAGAGGAGCTACCCACCCATGATTGGGCCCTTCAGCATTTCATCACGGATAGGGTGTGGGCTCATGAGGCCCCACCCCTCCCTAGGGAATTTAATGGTTGCCAGGGGAGAGGCTATCATTTTCTTCAGTGATATAGCCACTAGTAAGCTGTCCATGCTCCCGTAAATAACCCTTCACCCATGCGCGTGGAAGAAACCCTAATTAAACTCAGTGGGTCAAACAGAAAATCACACAAAAGTAGGAGGGAGGTTAGTGAGGAAGAAAAGAAGGGTCAACAGGAGTAGGAAATGAATAAGAGAAGGTAATGGAGAGTGAATGTGATTATGATACATCTTATACATAGAACATAGTGATTATAATGCATTGTGTTTTTGTATGAAATTGCTAAACATTTAAAGAAACACGAATATCTTATTTTATGTCAGTTATACCTCAGTAAAGTCTTAATGCTTAGCCATTCCTTTTTGTAAAATTAGTTTGTTTTTGGTGAGGATGCACGCGCACTCACACACACTCACACACCAGCATTCCACAGAAGTCAGAGAAGAGCTGGTAGGAAACAGCTCTCCTTCCACCATGTGGGGTCTGGGGTCAAATTCAGGTCACCAGGCTAGGTAGCAAGCACAGTGCCCTCTGAACCATCATCTTTCCAGCCCTGCTGTTTGTTTGTTTGGTTGGTTTGTTTGTTGACTGTTTTTTTTATTTTGATGTTGGCTGTGGTGTTTGTGTGCTTGTCCTCTTTTGGTTTTGCTGTGGTGAAATTATTTATATCCTGTGGTTTTTTTTTTTTTTTGGGGGGGGGTGTAGTTAACCTCTTTGGTTAGGAGTTTTCCCTCTACTATCTTTTGTAGGGGTGGGTCTGTGCATAGATATTGCTTCAATTTGATTCTGTCTTGGTCTTGTTTTCTTTATCTATGGTGATTGAATGTTTTGCTTGGTATAGTAGACTGGATTGGCATCTGTGGGCATTTGCTCAGGCCCTTCTGGCTCTTATGATCTCTGATGAGAAGTCAGGTATGATTCTGATAGGTTTGCCATCATACATTACTTGACCTTTTTCCCTTGCAGCTTTTAATACTTTTTCTTTGTTCTGCACATTTAGTGTTTTGATTACGTGGTGAGAGTATTTTCTTTTCAGGTCTAATCCATTTGGTGTTCTGTAGGCCTCTTGTATGCTTATAAACATCTCTTTCTTTAGATTGGAGAAATGTTATTCTGTTATTTTGTTGAAAATATTTTCTGGTCCTTGGAGCCAGGATCCTTCTCTTTATTCTATTCCTATTATTCTTAAGTTTCATCTTTCCATGGTGTCCTTGATTTCTTGAATGTCTTATGTAAGAATTTTTTAGATTTAACATTTCTTTGACAGATGCATCAATTTCTTCCACTGTATTTTCTACACCTGAGATTCTTTCCTCCATCTCTTATATTCTGTTAGCAATGCTTACCTTTGTAGTTCCTGTTTTCTTTCCTAAATTCTCCCTCTCCAGGATTTTCTCACTGTGTGCTTTCTTTATTGTTTCTAGTTCTATCTTCAGATCTTGAACCATTTTATTTTATTCACCTGTTCACATTTTCCTGCATTTATTTAAATGATTTGTTCATCTCCATCACCTGTTTGTTTGTATTTTCCTGTATTTCTTTGAGTGATTTATTATTTCCCTCTCTAAAGCCATGTCTAAAGGCCTCAATCTGACTGTATCTTCCTGTATTTCTTTATAGATTATATTCATTTCCTCTGTTATCATCTTAATAAGCATTAGATTTAAAGATATTTTGTGTTTCACTTGTGCTAGGGTATCCAGGCTGCTTGCTGTGGGATAGCTGGGCTCTGGAGATGCCATATTGCTCAGTCTTTCATTGATTGTGTTTTTACCCTGGCATTTATCAATTTGGTTGTCTTCGGCGCTGTCTGGTAGTTCCTGGTGCCTGCTTAAGTTCTGGGGAGATTGGTGGGTGAAGAGAGCCCTGAGCAGGAAGCTGGATATTCCCACAGGAGCCCTCCTAAGATTGGTGGGTATGGTCTCCGACTGGAGGGTGGTTCTCAGGGAACTGCCTGTGGCTCTCCTCAGATGTATGATCCTGAGGACCAACTGGACTCCTTGGGAGCTTGTAAGCTCTCCTTTCTCCAGGGCAAGTCAGCTGCTCTGCCACCAGCTTTCTTTCTTCAAGTTTATGGAGTTTTGATGCCCAGACACTGTACTCAGATACCGTGCTTGCTGGGCACAGCAATCTGGGAGAACCTGTGAGCCCAGAGGTCTGGCTAGTTTCCCTAGGGAGGCAGGTTGAGTTCTGGAGCGGTAGCTGAGGCTGTTTCCGTGGATCCCTGACATCAGGAGGCTGGAGTTGGAGCCATGTGCCCCCCGGTACCCAGAAGGTATCTACAGAATGGTGAGAGTAGACAGATGGCCAGAGGCAGAGACCAAATGCTGGAAGGAACCTGGGAGCTTTTCGCAGGATTGGCTTGGTGACCTAAGGTTGGACCTGCTTGTTTCCCTCACAGTGGGCTCTCCTCTCACCTGGAAACACAGACAATGGTATTTTGGGGTCCACATCCCAGACTGTTGATCTCTCTGCAATCACTGCTGACTTGCTGTTCAGACACCGTGCATGATTGGTGCCACCATCTTAGATCCTCTCCCTAAGTTTCTCTCTTAGCCTATCACACAATTGAGACTTTTACATTTGTTTAATAATAAACTTCACAACACAATAACTAAGCAGTTATTACTCTATTAACCCTCGAAGCTAATTTGGCTTCTTCCGAATAGACATCCCAGAGATATTTGCACTTTGTAGCTTTTTTTTTTTTTTCTTTCTGAGCTCTCTCCTGGTCCTTCCCAGACCTCTGCCTGTGGCTCAATCCCCTACTTCTTTCTCTAACTCCTCCTCCCCAGGCTGGCAGGAAGTCCAGCCCTATTCTCTTCCCTGCTCAGCTAATGCCTATAAGCTGCTTTATTGACATACCAGGGGACAATTGAAGAGTAATTTACACAACATTGAGACAGGAGAGTCTCAGAACAAGGATCGCAGCCAGATATGGGGACAGGGTACAGAAATCAACATTTGAATTACACAATAACCTGATGCCTACCCCTTTCCACTGTCCTGTCCATATGGCATTAAGTGGATGAACAGGAAGGAGTCACACCACTTTCCCACAGTGCTGAGCATACCCCTGCCCAGGGAATCAGTTTAAAGAAGGCACTTTCAATTGTTGTTTTTCTCTGTTATGGAAGATAGCATGTTTCCACAGCAGAAAGAAACCATCTCAGAAATTGGTGTCTACCTTCAAGAGATTTCTAAATCTTCAAATTCCCTCCTTGTTCAGTGTCCAGGGGTTTTCTGGTGTGGTAGCTGTTTCCTATATTAGCTACATCTATGTGACCTTAGAATTTCCTTCTAGGTTTAAGCACCACTAACTGACAGTGATTCTCTGTGCTCAGTTTTCTCTGTTATAATTAGGAATGTGGTTTCTGGCTTGCCATGAGATCTCAGACAAACTCTACCCAATAAATGCAATATGACACTTGTATAATCATTTGTGTGAATGCCGCTTTTGTGAAATGAAAATGTTTGGCAAGCAAAGAGGGAAGCAAATGACCTAGTGTCTTGTACTGAACAATGTTGAGCAATTAAGCTATTTTACCACATGCCCATAAAGGCAGACAACAAGATGCTACTATTCAGTTGAATAATTACCTTTTGTGTCTTTAAACATACTTCCGAGTGCTTATTTTCTTTGAAAAGCATCCATATAGTTCATTTCTCTATTTAACTATACAAATGTAAAGACTGTTATGAAGAGGAAGAAATTCATCCCACTCTGTTTTGCAGGTCTTTCTGTGTGCTTGCTCTGTGCTTGTGTTTCTTTACCCCTATTAAAATCCTGTCTTCATATCTAGAGAATTTATAAGTAGCTGAAGTACTTCATGTATTGGTATAAGAGGGAGTTAGGCAGTGTTGGTCAACTTAAACCTGAACGGAATAATTGGTCTTTCACATGATATTTTTTAAAGCCAACT